>NC_134360.1:203271191-203511191 GCF_048569485.1 Anomaloglossus baeobatrachus | reverse complement strand
GCTGATAAGTGATCTGCGCTAAGTCACTCAGGGGATTTGCGGTCACCGGTGAGACCTTCACCAGTGACCGAAAATCAAGCCATGCCACACAGACAGAGCCGCGGGATGACAATGAAGTTGGGTGAAGTTCATCAGACTTCATTCTGATCGTGCGGCTCTGTCGGTGTCTGCTGTCAGCGGCTATTCAGCTCTGCTACATCGCTCTGGCTGTGTCTGCTGTCAGCGGCCATGTAGCAGAGCTGAATGGCAGATGACATAGCTGCTGAGAATAAAAACGGATCACATACATCAAAAACGGATTGCACACGGACTACAATCATGAGAAAAATCACAGAATCGCATTGCACACTGATCAAGACTTGAACAGAGCTCATGCTACTTTCTACCATGAGACTCCATCCAATTTTACACTCTGAAAGTGTGATTCCAGCCTTAAAAGAGGTGGGGGGGGTGGGGAAGACACACACACACACACACACACACACACACACACACCACGATTTTCCCCATTTTATATTTTTAATTTTTATTCCCCAATCCAAAAATAAAATTATAATCATAAGAACAAATCTAGCATTTTTACTCCCCTCCTCCACACCACTTGCCCGAGCCTGTGATCGGTTTATGATACTCCAGTGCAGCAGCATATAGGGAAAATGATAATCTCCTAGGACTCAGTATCAGGGGCTTTCAGAAGGCCTTGGCTGGTTTAGTAATGCACTGGCGCTCCGATTTGGTCATAGCTGGGGGAATTTGAGGTGAACATAGATCACATCTATTTAAATGCCGCTGTCAGGTTAAATAATAGCAATCGGAGTGAGGTTTGATCATTACTGTTCAAGGCAGGTGCCAGATGTGTAACACAGTTGGCATCCGCCAAGTATGGAGGATTCACAGCGTCTGCTCCGAACACCTGCACTCAGGAGGGGATTAAAGAGGTATTCCCGTCTCCAATTATCTTATCCCAATACGTAGTAGGAATAATAATAATATTATATTATTATTATTATTATTATTATTAATAATAAATATTTTTACTACTACTACCACCTCTAATTAGAAGAAGGGAATTTTGTTTACTTACCGTAAATTCCTTTTCTTCTAGCTCCTATTGGGAGACCCAGACAATTGGGTGTATAGCTTCTGCCTCCGGAGGCCACACAAAGTATTACACTTTAAAAAGTGTAACCCCTCCCCTCTGCCTATACACCCCCCCGTGCATCACGGGCTCCTCAGTTTTGGTGCAAAAGCAGGAAGGAGGAAACTTATAAATTGGTCTAAGGTAAATTCAATCCGAAGGATGTTCGGAGAACTGAAAACCATGAACCAATAGAACAATTCAACATGAACAACATGTGTACACAAAAGAACAACCAGCCCGAAGGGCACAGGGGCGGGTGCTGGGTCTCCCAATAGGAGCTAGAAGAAAAGGAATTTACGGTAAGTAAACAAAATTCCCTTCTTCTTTGTCGCTCCATTGGGAGACCCAGACAATTGGGACGTCCAAAAGCAGTCCCTGGGTGGGTAAAAGAATACCTCGATAAAAAGAGCCGAAACGGCCCCCTCTTACAGGTGGGCAACCGCTGCCTGGAGGACTCGCCTACCTAGACTGGCGTCTGCCGAAGCATAGGTATGCACCTGATAGTGTTTCGTGAAAGTGTGCAGACTAGACCAGGTAGCTGCCTGACACACCTGCTGAGCCGTAGCCCGGTGCCGCAATGCCCAGGACGCACCCACGGCTCTGGTAGAATGGGCTTTCAGCCCTGAAGGAAGCGGAAGCCCATTAGAACGGTAGGCTTCAAGAATCGGTTCCTTGATCCACCGAGCCAAGGTTGACTTGGAAGCCTGCGAAACCTTACGCTGGCCAGCGACAAGGACAAAGAGCGCATCTGAACGACGCAGGGGCGCCGTGCGAGACACGTAGAACCGGAGTGCTCTCACTAGATCCAAAGAGTGCAAATCCTTTTCACATTGGTGAATTGGATTAGGGCAAAATGAAGGCAAGGAGATATCCTGATTGAGATGAAAAGGGGATACCACCTTAGGGAGAAATTCCGGGACAGGACGCAGAACCACCTTATCCTGGTGAAAAACCAGGAAGGGGGCTTTGCATGACAGCGCTGCAAGCTCCGACACTCTGAGTGATGTAACTGCCACTAGAAATGCCACCTTCTGCGAAAGACGTGATAAAGAGACATCCCGCAGCGGCTCGAAAGGTGGTTTCTGAAGAGCCGTTAGCACCCTGTTAAGGTCCCAGGGTCCCAGCGGACGCTTGTAAGGTGGGACTGTGGCAAACTCCCTGCAGGAACGTGCGGACCTGCGGAAGCCTGGCCAGGCGCTTTTGAAAAAATACGGAGAGCGCCGATACTTGTCCCTTGAGAGAGCCGAGTGACAAACAATGTCCATTCCGGATTGAAAGAATGAAAGAAAAGTGGGTAAGGCAAACGGCCAGGGAGAAAAACCATTATCAGAGCACCAGGATAAAGAAGATCCGCCAAGATCTGTAATAGATCTTGGCGGACGTTGGTTTCCTGGCCTGTCTCATAGTGGCAATGACATCCTGAGATAATCCTGAAGACGCTAGGAGCCAGGACTGAAGGGCCACACAGTCAGGTTGAGGGCCACAGAATTCAGATGGAAAAACGGCCCTTGTGACAGCAAGTCTGGGCGGTCTGGAAGCGCCCACGGTTGACCCACCGTGAGATGCCACAGATCCGGGTACCACGATCGCCTCGGCCAATCTGGAGCGACGAGAATGGCGCGACGACAGTCGGACCTGATCTTGCGTAACACTCTGGGCAGCATCGCCAGAGGAGGAAATACATAAGGAAGTCAAAACTGCGACCAATCCTGAACTAATGCATCCGCCGCCAGAGCTCTGTGATCCTGAGACCTTGCCATGAAGGCCGGGACCTTGTCGTGTCGTGACGCCATGAGATCGACGTCCGGCGTTCCCCAGCGGCGACAGATCTCTCGAAACACGTCTGGGTGAAGAGACCATTCCCCCGCGTCCATGCCCTGACAACTGAGAAAATCTGCTTCCCAGTTTTCCACGCCCGGGATGTAAACTGCGGAGATCGTGGAGGCTGTGGCTTCCACCCACTGCAGAATCCGCCTGACTTCCTGGAAGGCCTGACGACTGCGCGTGCCGCCCTGATGGTTGATGTATGCGACGGCAGTGGCGTTGTCCGACTGTATACGGATCTGTCTGCCCTCCAGCCACCGATGGAAGGCCAATAAGGCTAGATACACTGCCCTTCTCTCCAGAACATTGATCTGAAGGGAGGACTCTACCGGAGTCCAGGTTCCCTGAGCCCTGTGGTGGAGGAAAACCGCTCCCCACCCCGACAGGCTCGCGTCCGTGGTGACCACAGCCCAGGTTGGGGGTAGGAAGGATTTTCCTTGCGATAGAGAATTGGGAAGGAGCCACCACTGAAGAGATGTCTTGGTTGCAAGGGACAGAGAGACGTTCCTGTCGAGGGAAGTCGACCTCCTGTCCCTGTATGAAACTCCATCCCGAGGTAAGTAAGTGATTGGGTCGGTGTCAACTGGGATTTTGGGAAGTTGATTATCCACCCGAACTGCTGGAGAGTCGCCAGAGCGACTGTAAGGCTGTGTTGACACGCCACCCGAGAAGGTGCCCTGACTAGGAGATCGTCTAAGTAGGGAATCACCGAGTGGCCCAGAGAGTGTAGGACCGCCACAACGGATGCCATGACCTTGGTGAAAACCCGTGGGGCTGTCGCCAGGCCGAAAGGCAATGCCACGAACTGAAGGTGTTCGTCCCCGATGGCGAAACGCAAGAAGCGTTGATGTTCGGGTGCGATCGGCACATGGAGATAAGCATCCTTGATGTCGATCGATGCTAGGAAGTCTCCTTGTGACATCGAAGGCGATGACCGAGCGGAGAGATTCCATCCGAAACAGTCTGGTGCTCACATGTCTGTTGAGCAGTTTGAGGTCCAGAACGGGGCGGAATGATCAGTCCTTCTTTGGCACCACGAACAAGTTGGAGTAAAAGCCGCGACCATGTTCCTGAGGGTGAACAGGGATCACAACTCCCGCTGTCTTCAGAGTGTCCACTGCCTGAAAAAGTGCGTCGGCCCGAGCGGGGGGCGGAGAGGTTCTGAAGAAACGAGTCTGAGGACGAAAGCTGAACTCTATCCTGTAACCGTGAGACAGAATGTCTCTCACCCATCGGTCTTTAACATGTGGCCACCAGGCGTCGCAAAAGCGGGAGAGCCTGCCACCGACCGAGGATGCGGTTCGGGGATGCCGAGAGTCATGAGGAGGCCGCCTTGGAGGCAGCGCCTCCGGCGGCCTTTTGGGGGCGTGACTTAGACCGCCACGCATAGGAGTTCCTCTGGCCTTTCTCCGGCCTGCTGGACGAAGCGGATTGGGACTTGGCGGCGGGACGAAAGGACCGAAACCTCGATTGAATTTTCCGTTGCTGAGGTCTCTTAGGTCTGGACTGGGGTAAGGAGGAGTCCTTTCCCTTGGATTCTTTAATAATCTCATCCAATCGTTCGCCAAAAAAGCGGTCGCCAGAAAACGGCAAACCGGTTAAGAACCTCTTGGAGGCAGAGTCTGCCTTCCATTCGCGCAGCCACATGGCCCTGCGGACTGCCACAGAATTAGCGGATGACACCGCTGTACGGCTAGCAGAGTCTAGGACTGCGTTCATGGCGTAGGAAGAAAAAGCTGACGCTTGAGAAGTGAGAGACGCAACCTGCGGAGCAGAATTACGTGTGACTGCATTAATCTCAGCCAGACAAGCTGAGATAGCTTGTAGTGCCCACACGGCTGCAAAGGCCGGGGCAAAAGACGCGCCCGTGGCTTCATAGATGGATTTCACCAGGAGCTCTGCCTGTCAGTGGCATCTTTTAGCATTGAACCATCTGCCACCGATACCACAGATCTAGCCGCCAATCTAGAGACTGGAGGATCCACCTTGGGACACTGAGCCCAACCCTTAACTACGTGAGAGGGGAAGGGGTAACGTGTGTCAGTTAGGCGCTTAGTAAAGCGCTTGTCCGGAACCGCTCTGGGCTTCTGGACAGCCTCTCTGAAGTTAGAGTGATCGAAAAACGCACTCCGTGTACGTTTGGGGAACCGAAACTGGTGTTTCTCCTGCTGAGAAGCCGACTCCTCTACAGGTGGAGGCGGGGGAGACAGATCTAACACCTGGTTGATGGACGAGATAAGATCATTTACTAAGGCGTCCCCTTCAGGTGTATCAAGATTGAGGGCAACGTCAGGTTCAGAGCCCTGAGCTGCGACGTCCGCCTCGTCCTCCAGAGAGTCCTCGAGCTGGGAACCCGAGCAGCGTGAAGAAGTCGGGGGAAGATTCCCAGCGGGCCCGCTTAGTCGGTCTGGGACTGTGGTCCGGGCAGGAGTCCTCCGCGTGGGACCTAGGGCCCAACCTGGGAGCGCGCTGCGGCGCGGACCGAGAGGGGCCTGGAGGCGACGAGCTAACGGGGACCGGGGCCTGTGTAAGGACCGATCTGGACTGCAAAGCTTCTAGCAGCTTGACAGACCATTTGTCCATAGACTGAGCCATGGATTGTGAAAGTGACTCAGAGTTTCTCAGCAAACGCAGCAAACTCTGTCCCTGCCGCCTGGACAGGGGGAGCAGGGGGGTCTACATGAGCCGAGGGGTCCACTAGTGACCGAGGCTCCGGCTGAGCAAGTGAAACAGGGGTCGAGCATTGCTCACAGTGAGGGTAGGTGGAACCCGCAGGTAACATAGCCCCACAAGAGGTACAGGTCGCAAAAAAACCCTGTGCCTTAGCACCTTTGCTCCTTGTGGACGATATGCTGTTGTCTCCTAGGAGAGTGATCACTGAGGGTATATGGGAAGGGGTATACAGCCCGACCGAACAGAAATATGTATATAAATACGTATCTATTCCGGCACCCTGGGGGGGGGCCAGCACCGGGTGACCGGTGTGGCTTACCGACCGCTAAAAAGCGGAGTGTGTGTCCTCCAGATTCCCTGCCTTAGGTCTCCCAGAGCTGCAGAGCTCTTCTCTGATAATCCTCCACCGGCAGAATGCCAAAAACATGGCTGCCGGAGCTCTCAGGGGAGGAGTGGAGCCGTGGGCGGTGCTAGAAAAGTGCGGGAATCTGGGGTCCCCACAGTGATCAGTGAGGGGGGAGGAAACATACAGGATGCTCCGGCCCTCACATCCGACGTCAGGCCGGCCGTCCCGCCCTTACCCCTGACAGGCAGGCCCGGGGGCGGGATTTTTGCTACTAGGCCGCGATGAAGCCGGGGACTAAATTTAAGACCGCGGCCGACAAGCAGGCGCGGTCGGCGCGGAAGTCCGCCGGTCTTCACAAATCAGCAGCTGCTGCAGCGTCCGGGAAGAAGGCGCTCCATGCCCACTCCCCATGGGGACACAGAGTACCTTATAGATGCAGGGCCCGGTCCCTGAGGATGAATAGACTCCTGTCCAGCAGATTCCCACAGGGGCTGCGGAGGGAGCCCGGTCCCAGTGAATGGATGACCGGTCAGGATCCCACTTCTCCCAGAGCCACTAAGGGATGGTGAAGGAAAACGGCATGAGGCTCCGGCCTTTGTACCCGCAATGGGTACCTCAACCTTAACAGCACCGCCGACATAGTGGGGTGAGAAGGGAACATGCCGGGGGCCCCGTGGGGGTCCTCTTTTCTTCCAACCGATATAACTAATCTGAGAATGCATGAGTGGATGTGTGCCTCCTTCCACACAAAGCATAAAACTGAGGAGCCCGTGATGCACGGGAGGGTGTATAGGCAGAGGGGAGGGGTTACACTTTTTAAAGTGTAATACTTTGTGTGGCCTCCGGAGGCAGAAGCTATACACCCAATTGTCTGGGTCTCCCAATGGAGCGACAAAGAAATTTAGTATAGTTCTCGTAATATAGCCTTGTCTCTGACTTCATGTGCAGGGCATTGTAGCTTGGGTATCCATGGTTACGTCCACTTATATAGTTACAGTAAGTTCGCTGCTTGTGGTCGTAACCATGAGCAACTGACTGTCACTATAGCGTAGACTTAACCATGGATACCTAAGCTGCAATGCCCTGCACATGAGGTAAGCGACATAGCTATATCAGGAGAACTATACTACATTTCGAATTGGAAGTATTCGCTAATATTTTTACACCTACTACAGAATGGAATAGGAACTTTGAGATGGGAATACCCCAAAAAAGACAAAAATAGGAGGGGGGGGGGGGTCCAATCAATGAATATAATAACTCGCATTGAAATAGATGCAATACATTACCTGAGCAAATTTCGTGGCTACATATCCCCACCTTATAGATTGATTCCTACAAGACAAAACAGATGCATTAAAAAATAACTAGTTTTCTAATACTTTTTTGTATATCAGTTATGGGGGCACAGTGCAATGCATGGCAGGTTATATTGGCCCCATAAAGGCCATATTTTGGCTGCTTAAGGGGGTTTTTGCTTCCCGATCCGAGAGCAGCATAATGTAGAGACAGAGACCCTGATTCCAGTGATGTCACTTACTGAGCTGTTTGCTATCATTTTGATAAAATCAATGTTTTCCCTGCTGCAGATCTAGCAGTTATACAGAGCTCATGAATATGCTGGACTACGTGGAGCAGCCAAGTAGTCCTGTAATGAAAAATCTACTGCTCATTAAACAGTGATTTTAGCAAAACTACACTAAGCAGCCCAGTAAGTGACATCACTGGAATCAGGATCTCTGCCCCTACATTTTGCTGCTCTTAGATTAGGTGGCAAAACCTTGGTGACAGATTCCCTTTAAGTGAATTGGAGGCTTATGTGCCATTCTACAATCACCTTCTGCAGACAATATTCTTCAGCTCAGTCTAAACCTAAATCTATAACATGGAGACACTGTTTTTTGGATATTTACAGTACAAACAGTTAGGGGTACTTTGCACGTTGCGACTTCGCTACTGCGATATCGCCGGGGTCGAAAGTGACGTACATCCGGCGCCAGTAACGACGTCGCAACGTGTAAAGCCTAGATGCACTGATCAACGATCGCAAAAGCGTCGTAAATCGGTGATCTGTGTAGTGTCGGTCATTTCCATAATTTCGCTGCAGCGACAGGTACGATGTTGTTTCTCGTTCCTGCGGCAGCACACATCGCTGTGTATGAAGCCGCAGGAGCGAGGAACATCTCCTTACCTGCGTCCCGGCTGCAATGAGGAAGGAGGTGGGCGGGATGTTTACGTCCCGCTTTTTTCCGCCCCTCCTCTTCTATTGGCCGCCTGCCGTGTGACGCCACACGATCCGCCCCCTTAGGAAGGAGGCGGGTCGCCGGCCAGAGCGACGTCGCAGGGCAGGTGAGTGCGTGTGAAGGTGCCGTAGCGATAATGTTCGCTACGGCAGCTATCACAAGAGATCGCATCTGCAACGGGGGAAGGTACTATCGCGCTCGGCATCGCTACAATCGGCTAGCGATGTCGCAGCGTGCAAAGTACCCCTTAGTATTACAAAGCAAATGTTTGGTGGTGGTTGTGAAACTTCCACAGGGAGCCGATACAAAGTGCGAGGACGGAAGTTGTAGACAAAGGTCAGCAATCTGCTGTCAAACAGTACAAAGTTGAGAAACTAGGTTACCTTGGATAGTTGTCTCGGTAAATCAGGGTAGGAGCAAACAAGAAATACAAGTATTGTGTAACTGGAGGGACGGGAGCAACCGCTAAAGAGAAAAACAAAGATTTACACATTTTAATTCCAGAAACATCCGAAGTGGAAAATTTAAAAAAAAAAAAAAAAAAAAAAAACAAAAAACAAAAACAAACAAAACCCATATACTATGGAATATTCCAAAAGGACCAAATCCTTCATTCCGTACATCCCATCTGCAGACAGACTGCTAGTGAGCGGAAGTCAAGAAATAGATTGTGAAAGCTTCAAGATCAAGAAATTTCTATCTAGAGGAATATCAATATTTCCATTAGAACAAATCCCCCACATTACAGTCTCAGGTCCTCCCGTTTCTCACTTACTCGACTTATCTTTGGCAGATGACAAGACCCGAGGGATATTTTCTCTAATGAATGAATGCACCTTCATGATCATTCGAACCTGGAAATTAAAGGATATAAAAATAAGTAGATTTTATTGATAAGGGTATTCTAATCTCTAAATGTTATCGCTAGTGATGAGCGGGCACTACCATGCTCAGGAACTCAGTACTGGTAACTAGTGATGAGCGAGCACTACAATGATAGTGCTCAGTATTTGTAATAAGCAGTTGGATGCTCAGGAGGGCGCAACTAGAGTACCCGAGCTTCAATGGGGAAACCTAACATTTTCCTGGCCCTGCTTTGGGAAAAATGCCCAAGTCCCCCATTCACTTCCATTATATTCTGATACAGGAGATGAGCCCATCCTTGCATCGAACTGCTCGTTACGAGTACCTGGAGCATGGTAGTGCTCGCTCAGCATTAGCTAGTTACCTTAGATTGTGAGCCCCAGTGGGGACAGTGTTGCTGATGTATGTAAAGCGCTGTGGAATTGATAGCGCTATATAAATTAATAATTATTATTATTATTGCCAATCCACTGAATAGATGTTAACGTTAAATCAGTTTGGTGAGAAAAGGGGGAATTGGGGGGGGGGGGGGTCGTCACTGCTCACACCCTCAACAATTGCTGGAACATTGGACTTAACTCTCCGTCCTCCCGTATTGGGGGTAAGTGAGCCACCAGTTGCACGTGCCCTGTCACTACGTTGTAAATGAGTGATGATAGCAGTTGAGCACAGTACTCGGCCATATTGGTCAGTACCATAGTCCATGAATGCATCAGCAAGGCACATGTACAGTCTTGTGAGAACAGGGAACATAATCTCCCCCTATTGGTGATCAGCGGGGGTCCCAGCAGGCGGACATACCTTGATTTAACAACCATCACCTATTTAGTGTTTGAGTAAACTTAAGTAAATTATAAAATTTTTAAAAATGAATAGCCCTCATTTTAACTTTTGCATAAATGAAGGGAATTTTGTTTACTTACCGTAAATTCCTTTTCTTCTAGCTCCAATTGGGAGACCCAGACAATTGGGTGTATAGCTACTGCCTCCGGAGGCCACACAAAGTATTACACTAAAAAGTGTAAGGCCCCTCCCCTTCTGGCTATACACCCCCCCGTGGGATCACGGGCTCCTCAGTTTTAGTGCAAAAGCAAGAAGGCGGAAAGCCAATAACTGTTTTAAAGACAAATTCAATCCGAGGAACAACATCGGAGAACTGAACTCTTCAACATGAACAACATGTGCACCCGAAAAAACAAAATCCCTAAGAAAACAGGGCGGGTGCTGGGTCTCCCAATTGGAGCTAGAAGAAAAGGAATTTACGGTAAGTAAACAAAATTCCCTTCTTCTTTGTCGCTCCTAATTGGGAGACCCAGACAATTGGGACGTCCAAAAGCAGTCCCTGGGTGGGTAAAAGAATACCTCGTGATAGGGCCGTCAAACAGCCCTTTCCTACAGGTGGGCCACCGCCGCCTGAAGGACTTGTCTACCTAGGCTGGCATCCGCCGAAGCGTAGGTATGCACCTGATAATGCTTGGTAAAAGTGTGCAGACTCGACCAGGTAGCCGCCTGGCACACCTGCTGAGCCGTAGCCTGGTGCCGTAATGCCCAGGACGCACCCACGGCTCTGGTAGAATGGGCCTTCAGTCCTGATGGAATCGGAAGCCCAGCAGAACGGTAGGTGTGAAGAATTGGTTCCTTGATCCACCGCGCCAGGGTGGATTTGGAAGCTTGCGACCCCTTACGCTGACCAGCGACAAGGATAAAGAGTGCATCCGAGCGGCGCAGGGGCGCCGTGCAGGAAATGTAGATACTGAGTGCTCTCACCAGATCCAATAAATGCAAACCTTTTTCAAATTGGTGAACTGGATGCGGACACAAAGACGGTAAAGTGATATCCTGGTTGAGATGAAAGGAGGATACCACCTTAGGAAGAAATTCTGGAATTGGACGCAGAACTACCTTGTCCTGGTGAAATACTAGGAAGGGAGATCTGCATGATAACGCCGCCAGCTCGGACACTCTCCGAAGAGACGTGACCGCCACTAGAAAGGCCACTTTCTGTGAAAGACGAGAAAGGGAAACATCCTTCAAAGGCTCGAAAGGCGGCTTCTGGAGAGCAATTAGGACCTTGTTCAGATCCCAGGGCTCCAACGGCCGCTTGTAAGGGGGGACGATATGACAAACCCCTTGCAGGAACGTGCGTACCTGAGGAAGTCGCGCTAGGCGCTTCTGAAAAAATACGGATAGCGCGGAGACTTGACCTTTAAGGGAGCCGAGCGACAAACCTTTTTCCAACCCAGACTGCAGGAAGGAAAGAAAAATAGGCAATGCAAATGGCCAGGGAGAAACTCCCTGAGCAGAGCACCAAGATAAGAATATCTTCCACGTCCTGTGGTAGATCTTGGCGGAGGATGGTTTCCTAGCCTGTCTCATGGTGGCAACCACTTCATGAGATAAACCTGAGGCCGCTAGGATCCAGGAGGTCGCAGAATCCCGTGTCTGGGTCTCCCAGTCTCCCCTCTCCAGCTCAGCGTGCAGACAGGAATGGCTGCCGGCGTCCTGTGAGGAGGGGCGGACCGTGGGCGTGCCACAAACAAAGTGCGGGAAACTGGCGTCCCACTGTGCCCAGTGTGAGGGCTGGAGTATGTAAAGCAGACTCCAGCCCTCAGCGCTGATGGTCTGTACAGCGTCCCGCCCTCCCCGACTGGCAGGTCTGGGGGCGGGAACGAAACGAACTAGGCCGCAAAAGCCGGGGACTGTAGTAATAAGCGCGGCCGTCATACATGCACGGCTAGCGCGGAAGTCCCCGGCGCACCACAAGTCCCAGCCGCGTCGCAGTGAAAACTGACCCCAGCGGCCGGCGCGGCCGTTCGTACTAAGTCTACTCACTCAGCAGCGCTGTAGTGAGGAATGGCACAAGCGCAGCAGCGCTGATGTCCCCGGCGCACTAACACGCCCAGCATGCTGCGGTGTGCGCGCGGTATGCCCGGGGACACAGAGTACCTTAACGAAGCAGGGCCCTGTCCCTGACGATACTCAGCTCCATATCCAGCCGATTCTCCGGGGGCTGTGGAAGGAGCACGGTCTCAGTGCCTGGAGACCGGTAAAGTCCCACTTCACCCAGAGCCCTAATGGGGATGGGGAAGGAATCAGCATGTGGGCTCCAGCCTCCGTACCCGCAATGGGTACCTCAACCTTAACAAACACCGCCGACAGAAAGTGGGGTGAGAAGGGAGCATGCTGGGGGCCCTAGTATGGGCCCTCTTTTCTTCCATCCGACATAGTCAGCAGCTGCTGCTGACTAAACAGTGGAGCTATGCGTGGATGTCTGACCTCCTTCGCACAAAGCATAAAACTGAGGAGCCCGTGATCCCACGGGGGGGGGTGTATAGCCAGAAGGGGAGGGGCCTTACACTTTTTAGTGTAATACTTTGTGTGGCCTCCGGAGGCAGTAGCTATACACCCAATTGTCTGGGTCTCCCAATTAGGAGCGACAAAGAAAGTACAAAAATAAAAAAAAAAACTTTGTAATATATCTTAAAAAAAAAAAAAATATAAAAAAAAAAAGAATTTAACCACCTCCTGAACTGATTCATTCTCAATTCAC
Organism: Anomaloglossus baeobatrachus; assembly: GCF_048569485.1. NCBI lineage: Eukaryota > Metazoa > Chordata > Amphibia > Anura > Aromobatidae > Anomaloglossus > Anomaloglossus baeobatrachus. Next base: position 203,498,550 of record NC_134360.1, on the reverse strand, counting down.
AGATGTTTCTCATTACTGAAATAGGAGATGACAGTTGGTGCTCATAAAGTTCTATGGAGAGCTGCAACTGTCGTTTTAGGAGAACTTGCAGCAGAATGTCTGTCGGCCTCCAGCGCCTCCTCTTTGGAGATGACAGCCGGTGATTTTAATATCCTCTCAGCAATGTGAACATCACTTTGGCCACTGAACACAGATTTTACCCATAAATTGAGAATAAATGATCAGTCCAGGAGAAGAAAGCAGATTTCTCTGATTAGATATACAGTGTGTCCACCCATATCCTGTCCACTGCCATTAATTTGAGAACGGCGGCAGCTATAGGCATAGAAGTGGTGTCTAGGTATAGTAAAGTAGCCATGCGCTATGCAATGAAAACACCTATAGTGCCACCTGGTGGAAAACAACGTTGTTAGCATTTTTAATCTCGAAAACGGAACGAGAGAGAAAAAAAAAAAAAAGTGAATTACAAAGTTGTAGGGCATCATCAATTCAATACGAATCGACACCTTGCATACAGAAATGCTATGATTAGAATGTGTAAAACTCACAAGGCTGCGGACGTGAAGCGATACCTCATGGAGACCTTCCTACAAGTCATTAGGTATGGTGGCTGCATGGAGTGGTCTCCACGCTCACCTGACCTGACCCCATTGGACTTCTTTCTGTGAGGTCACATCAAACAGCAGGTGTATGCGACCCCTCCACCAACATTGCAGGACCTACGACGATGAATCACAGATGCTTGTGCAAACGTGTCACCTACCATATTGTACAGCGTGCAGCAAGATACAGTATGCTGTCCAGAGCCCAGATGTGCATTGCAGCTGACGGCGGCCACTTTGAGCATCAAAGTTAAATTAGTGCAATATGCGTGACCAGAATTCAGTGTTTTGTTGTGGTGTTTTGTTTTTTGTTTTGGAAGGGGGGGGGGGGGGGGTTCATGGGTTTCATATCATACCATTTCTGTATGCAAGTTGTCAATTCTTATTGCATTGAAGATGCCCTACAATTTTTTAATTCACTTTTTTTCCCCTCTATCTTGTTCCGTTTTTGAGATAAAAATGCTAACTCCGTTGTTTTCCACCAGGTGGCGCTATAGGTGGTTTCATTGCGTAGCACATGGCTACTTTACTATACCTAGACACCACTTCTATGCCTATAGCTGCCACCGCTCTCAAGTTAATGGCGGTGCACAGGATATGGGTAGACACACTGTATAACAAAGTTACTTTTTTTCCATGTGTACTATTGATTTAGTAAATATGTTTAAAGTTAGAGTTACTTATTTATCCCAAAATATATAGTCCTGAAGCCCAGATGATGTTACCTGCTCTAGAATGACAATGAACCTGGATGCTGGGGGTAAATTTTGTTGTAGAACTATGTATGCCGGACAGAAACCGAGGATGAGCATCTGAAAAACCAAGTATAGCAACCCGTAGAAGAGGGAGCGTATGGTGCGGTATGATGATGCCTTGTATCCCTGGGCCCACATGGAGAAGAGGCCATAGGGGATGATCAGCGTGCTCAAGAACATACATATCCAAGTGGAGACCACAATGGGGAACTTGCCAAAAGCATAAAACAAAAGATCAAACTCCAAAACAAGCCTGCAAGACAAAGAACACGTAAATCAGAAGACAGGAACAATAGCAAACAGCAAGTCACATGGATGTGATTTACAACTGCATCGCCTCAATAGTCCGTATTCTAGAGACCAGAATACACATAGAAGTAAAGAATGGACGGGCTTTAGTAGAAACGAGAGGATCAGATTTAAATTCACAAAATCGTGTGATTCAGGGAGATTTGATCTGCAGCAAATTAAGGCTGTGTGCGCACGTTGCGTATTTGCATGCAGTTACGCTGCGTATTGCACTGCATGCGTCCTGCGTCCCCAGCACAATCTATGAAGACTTTTGTCAGCTGCGTCCTGAAACGCACATACAGTGTCTTACACGTGCGCACATAGCGTTATTCTGCACGAATTGAAGTCCTTTATTAGGCCTCTTTCACACGTCAGTGAAAAACACGTTTTTTCACTCATGTGATAAAGGTGTGCATGTCCCTCCGTGTGCTGTGATGTTTGCACGATCTGATTATCACGGAGATCACACTTGTACTCTTATACTCACCTGCCCGCGCTGCTGCTGTCCGTGGTGCTGAAGTCTCCCGCAATGCTGTGTCCGGCCGCCGCCGTCTCCTCTCTGCAGCTACTTCAGCGTCGGTTGTGCAGTGCATACGTATGAGCATAATTAGCCAGCTTGGAAGCAGCAGGCAGCAGCCGGAGAGTGCATCGCTGGAGACGGGCGAGTTTAAAAAGGGTTTTTATTTTAAATTTACGTGTTTCACAGATCACACTATTGTGTGGTCCATGGGACATCAGTAATGCCAAAAAAACAAAAAAACAACATTGCTGAGTGCAGAGCACAAGAACACACTGATTTTAATGGGTCTGCGTATGTCCGTGATTCTGGTACGTATAAATTAAAAAATAATTAAAATAAAATATGAACCATACATACCAGAACCACTGACGTGTGAAGGAGGATGCAGTGATGTCCCACCTACCCCAGAGTGCACATCATAAATTGGTATCACAAGTGCGAAGATGGGCCGCGGTCCGTACAGGACCGAGTAGGCAGCGGGGATAGCATGTACTTTAGAATTTGATTGTACTCCTTATAAAATTTACTTTAATTAAATCATTTTACAATTCGCAACATATAGTAATTTTGGCCAACATCCTGTAGTAATGGCCCCACCCTTGTCGCACATCCTGTAGTAATGTGCCCATCCTGTAGTAATGTGCCCATCCTTATCCCCATCTTGTAGTAATTGGATAAAAGGGGCAAATGATGACCCTATGTGCCCATGCAGGTCCTCTTAATAATGTCCCCTTGTAGTAATGCCCCATGCCGTATAATTGTCCCATATTGCGCACACACACACACACACACACACACACACACACACACACACACACACACACACACAATTCCCTTGGTGTCCCGTTTTCTGCTTCTTGCAGTCCCCTGCACCAGCTGCGAACATCAAGGGGGCCAGGGGTCTGTGGGCCATAAGAAGCAGCCTTATGGGCCATGAGGCCCCCCGTGTTTGAGACCCCTGCCTTATACAGTGAATGTAACCACACTCGCATATTAACAGCCAGCTCTGCAGCGTATCAGAGCAGAGCCAGTTGCCAATGTGCCAGAGTGTGCATACAGCCACCACGCATTGTATAATGCCTCTTTCACACATCTGTCCATTTAACGCACGTGTGATGGTCTGTGGGGCAGGTCAGTATGTTTGTCCGCATGCTATACGTGCAACATCTGGATAGCACTCGGACAGCATGAACTTGTATACTTGCCTGTCTCCGGCACTGCTGTCACACTTGCTTCCGGGTCCGTGGTCAGTGCAGTGACTATTCATGAGCATAATGAGCAGGCCTGGAAGCAAGTGTAACAGCAGCGTCAGGACAGGTTAGTATAAAAATCCTTTTTAAAAAAAGGGATAGGTGTTTACTTTGGGACGTGTCACATCAGCGTGCAGTCCATGTGACACCTGTGCTGCCGGCACAAAAACAGACATGTCGCTGTGTGAAGCACACGGACAGTATGAAAAACACGAATTGAACTTAATGGGTCTACGTGTCCGTGTCTCTGGAATGTGCGGAAATAGAAGTCACACATACTGGAGATATGGATATGTGAAGGCCTTAAGGAGTAGTGACTGAGGCCGCAGCGCTGGCACAGCCCCAATAGTGTAAGCTGGAGGCTGCCAGGAGGGATAAAGTTCAATTCCTGCCGGTAAACGGGCTTTCAGTACAACAGCCGTGCAGCTATAGAACACCATTAACCTGCAAATTAACCCTGTATCTGCAGATTAATAGGGTTTGGGCATGTGACAGATCCACTTTACGGCTGGACTCACACGAGCGTATGGCATCGGATGCGATATGCTAATGTCCCCCGGCTCAGGCTCTGCTGCGAGCCTGAGCCGAGTGTCATGCGACTGTAACCCGATCTTGCGATCGGGTCACAGCTGTGAAGCTGTGTGCGGGCACTGCGGAGGAGAGGGAGGGGTTAATCCCCCCATCTCCTCCACTGTCAGCCTGTGCGTATATCGCACTGCACTGGGATAACATCCGAGTGCAGTCCGATGTATCTCTCGCATCCATTCACTTGAATGGGTGCGAGAGATACGGCGGTAGCAGCAAAACGCAGCATGCTGCCGCTTTTCTCGCATCCAGAATCTGGATGCGAGAATAGCTGACCAACAGCTCAACCTCATTGCCTAACATTGGTCAGAGTGCAATGCGAGAATTTCTCGCATTGCACTCGTCCGATTCACGCTCGTGTGAGCGTACCCTAAGAGGAACATAAGAAAATAGTGCAAATAAGTATTATGCAATCTGGTATATCCATGTATTAAATGACAAGGCTGACCGTTCTATAACCTGGCCTTGGAGAGTCCATTAAGCCAAGCAAAAAGAAAGAAACTAGAATTGTGCAAAACACAGAATTCTGATGACTACATAATCTCTTGCAAAACCCAGACCAAAAAAAAAAAAAAAAAAAAAAAAAAAAATATTTGATAGTAGCCAATCCTAGTTATTACTTAATATAGAGCATTTAGAAAGAAAAGATTTAAAAAAAAAAAAAAAAAGAAGGGAAACTCTATAGTGCCTCCCCTAAAAGCAGATCTACTCATCAGCTTTCATGGGAGTGTGCCAATTTTTTTTTTATTTTTATTCCATTTCAATAAGAAGTTTAAACGTTCCATAAAATACAGTACAAAAACATCGAAAGGACCAGCAAACCCCCCAACTCACCGGTTCTTGTCAATGCAATCCACGACGACTGTACTGAGGATGAAGAGGATGAGGAGCGCGATAAACATGTGGTAGATTGTGCGGAAGTGATTGACGTCAAAGAGTTCACTGTAAGAGTAAAAAAAAAAAAAAAAAACCAAACCACACATGTATCAGTTGTCAAGCGCATGAAAACACCTACAAGTATCTCTCCGAGAACAGTATACTAATCTGCTGCCGATGGGCTTAGCCGGTAATATCGTACTATAAAGAGGAGGATGCCGTATCTGAACATACATGTGATCTGAAGATCTCACCGCTGGGCCCGACAGCTTTGCCGCCCCTTCACATAGCACTGGTCACTGATCCACAGGAAAACACCAGTGAAGTGGAACTGCCAGGACCTGGCACAGGCACACAGTGCATCTTAAAAGCCAAATCTGGCTTACCGGGAGGTGGAGAATTGGCGTGGGGAGGGGGTGGGGGGGGGTTGGAGTGAGAGAGGACTGTGCAGTTGGCCAGCCTGCGGTGGGTCTGTGCCGGCAGCGGAAGCTGCGGTGGCTGTGCGGCAGGTGTCCCAGATGCTCTGGCTTCAAATAATGGCGCCCGGAGTCGCCACGTGCGCAGATTGAATTCTCGTCTGAAAACACCATCTATACACACACACTGCTCCAGGAGCCATTTCTTGGAAGCGCAGACCGCCGACAGCATCTAGGACACCCGCCTGCTCCACACAACCACCACGACAGCACAGACCCCACCAGCACTGCACATGCCTCCTGTGATTCCACTCCACTACTGCTGCCACTCCCTTCCCTCCGGTAAGACAACACTGGAGGAGTACAAGACGGACCCCATTTTATTATTTCTCTTAATTTGGAGTGCGTCTTATAAAACGAAAAAAAAGTACGACAGATATTACACACTTTTTTCCCCCCCATCCCCATTTCCCTGCAGATGCAGCATCACTGCTCGCCAGTTTTCCTGGTGTCTACATGAAAGTGTCCGATGTGTGTTCATAGCAGTTGTACTACTGACGTCAGCATGAATAAATTTGGTCCCCCTCTTTCTTCCCCCCCGCCCTGATCCCAAACCAGCCAACTCCCCCACCTCCTCCCTTAATAAGAGCAAACCAAACAATGTCTTTACTTACTCTAATAAAGAGCGTCTTGATACAAATACCTTCCCGTGGTCAGGCGGTGGTCTCAACGACCTTTAAGTAAAAGAAATGAGACTTATAACTACCATCACTAACAAGATGACCGTAATTGCACACATAAATCAGCAGCGGCCATGCCCTTCTGGTCACTACCATAGAGAACATAGGTCTCCTGCATCCCCAAATCTCCATAATCCGCTATGGTGTCTACATTACCTCACTTTGTCTTTTTCAGCACTCGAAGGGTAACAGTTGCCGGAAGCAGAAGAGGCTTCTAGAGTGGTGGATTCTTCTATAAAGTTGTTCACAAACTCATTAAAGTGAATGTCCACCTCCTTCATCAATTCACTTTTTAAAATCTGGGAGCAGGAAAAGGATGTACAAGTAAGTGAGGGATACAGAAAGGGGAAAAATAATCCTAAATATTATATATATATATATATATATATATATATATATATATATATATATATATATATATATATATATATATATATATATATATATATATATATATATATATATATATATATATATATATATATATATATATATATATATATATACACAACCATTATCTACTTGTAAGAGTAACCTAAACTTAGAAAATGCATCCTATAAAACAGGGAGAACACTGCTGATCAGGACCAGCCGGACAAACCAGCGGCGTCTTCTGCTCGTGAACATAAAATACATTATGCCCAGCATTGGAAGTTATGAAACTTAAAATTGTTTTTATTAGGGAATTTGTCTTTATTCTTGAAAAGGGATTTGGGGGGGCTGTAAGTGACTTCCAAGTCCCCACTCGAGGGGTCATTAGCACAGATGAAACTTCATACTTGGATCTTAAGAGGAAATCAGATTCTCACCTCCTGAACCAATCTGTAAAACTTAATATTACACTAGTAATGTGTGTCATTGGTGGAGATTGGAGATGACAGTTGGTGCTCGTCAAGTTCTATGGAATTTGCAGCAGAATGTCCAGCTCCTCTTCTTACCATAGAATTTTAAGATCACTAACGGTTATCTCCTTACTCAGTGATGAGAGGTTGTCTCCACTGACCACAGATTTTACCAATGAAATTGAGAGTGATCCATTAGTCCAGGCAGGAAAAGAAGAATATTTCTCCCATATGATACCAAGTTTCTTATTTTCATGTGTACTACTGATTTAGGAAATATAAATAAAGACGGTTACTGATCTAAAGGGTGCTTTACACGCTGCGACATCGCTAACGATATATCGTCAGGGGTCACGGTGTTTGTGACGCACATCCGGCGTCGTTCGCGACATCGCAGCGTGTGACAGCTAGGAGCGACGATCAACAATCGCAAAAACGTCAAAAAAAAAAAAAAAAAAAAAAAAAAAAAGTTGATAGTTGACATGTGACTCCATTTCCAAATATCATTGATTGTGCATGCCGCTGGTTGATCGTCGTTCCTGCGGCAGCACACATCGCTACGTGTGACACCGCAGGAATGACGAACATCTCCTTACCTGCCTCCACCGCCAATGAGGAAGGAAGGAGGTGGGCGGGCTATTCCGCCTGCTCATCTCCGCTTCTATTGGACGGCTGCCGTGTGATGTCGCTGTGTTGCCGCACGAACTGCCCCCTTAGAAAGGAGGCAGATCACCGGCCACAGCGACGTCGCAGGGAAGGCAAGTCTGTGTAATGGGTGTAAGTGATGTTACGCGCCACGGGCAGCGATTTGCCCGTGATGCACAACCGACGGGGGCGGGTACGCTCGCTAGCGATATCGATATCGCAGCGTGCAAAGTGCCCTTAAGTCACACCGTCCTTCATTCATCTATACACACACACACACACACACACACACACACACTTGGGTTTAGGGGTCCCCTGTCTCAGATAGAAGGGAGAAGAGTTGGGACCCCAGATGGCTTCTATAAAAAGGGGTGCTGTTGATACAGATGTTACCAATATGAAGTTTTTCAGACCCGGGACGGTCAACATTAGGGAGACCCAGATCATGGACCCCACCAGAATGTTTTTTTGATCTTGAAAACAAATCAAGATAAAGTGTAAAACTCAAAGAGTTACTTTATAAAATTGTCCATGCTTCCATTACAGAACATTATCAGCTGTTCTGGGGTAGGTGGAGCTGCCACGGGCCAGTGCATTACCTCCGCTTTCCTCTTCAGTTCCATTTTTCTCTTGATCACATGCTCCAAGTCCATAAAACCTGTAAGAAGGAACAAGTCAGGTCACTGTGCTCTGAACATAGGCAAACAAAGACAACAGCGGGGTAAACAGCAATGTGGCTGCGTCAAAGCAAAATAAGGAGGAGAACAAGGCCCAGCAGGTGGTGAAAAGATCCAAAAGCTTTAGGTTATTGATGGCATCCAGTGTCTCAATACTTATAAAAAAAAAAAAAAAAAAAAAAAGGGTGCTTTTGGTGCTTACAAGCTGTTTGTTATAGAGCTTGTAAGCGCTGCTCTGAAAATGGTCACATTGCTGGAGCCGGACAACTTCAGTCCCATCAGATCACGGACCACATCCTGAGGATAGACCATCCCCGAAAAACCATTTAGGGTAATTACGTCAAGCCTAAATACTTTTGATCTGCCATATAGGAGCAGGATGATCTTACAATTACGGGTCTCTAACATTGTATAAAATATATCATAAGTCCCTCTAATGTCACCCAGGCTTGTTTTCCTTTGGAGAGCACAGGACGTCCTCGTCACTGGGACGAGATGTACAGATTTCATGTCAAGGTTAAATCCTGAAGCTTCTGGTCACAAAAGACAAGCAGAAAATATAGCAGTTTTCTATTCAAGGTCATGGATTTGCTTTCATCACAAGAAAACATTGTCCGGGTGCCGGCATGGAAAGTGCAGAGGATGGAGGTAGCATGAATACTTACTGTATCTGGTCCAACCCCAAAATCATTCACTCTCAGCGCCTCGAATCTACTATGCAGAGCGAGGTGGTGACCACGCACCCAGCCGAAAGGGGAAATGATATTAGTGTCTTTTGCAGATTGGGCTTCTTGCTGATTTAGCACAAACTGTGACTTTAGAAGCGTTTCATTTCCTGAACAAGTCCATTATCAAGACAGAAACCAAGAATACAATTGTGGAACCGAATGAAACTCTGTAGGACTCAATGTGGGGCTATGGTCTGAAAGGACAAAGGACCAGACAAGCTATAATATTTATATAGTTTGGACCCGAATGTTGCTAACTGCAACTGCGTATGGGAAAAAAAAAAAAAAAAAAAAAAAAAAAAAAAAATTGTGCAACATTTCATAGAGTTTTTGGCCAAAACGCTGGAGTAAACAGTGATAAATTGGGCCCAAAGTTTATAAATCCCTCAATTACAAACTGGAGAAATCTCTTAAGCAGGCTTAAAAAATCAATGTCTTTTATTGTGGAACGATTTATTATAAAACCGGTGGAATATTTCTAGGATATGTTAATGCTTTATGGCCCGTGAGTTTAATTTCTGTGAACCCCCCCCAAGAATAGAAAGGGCGGCAGGTTCATCCCCATCACAGCAACGCTCCCACCCAAAGCCGAACCTGTATGGAAACCATTAAGGCCTGATTCACACATCAGTATTTGCCAGAACCAGGAGCATCTCAAACACAAAATTGCAGTCAAGCTTTCAAGTATCGTTTGGATCCACTCCTGGATTTGACGTACAAATACTGATGTGTGAATGGGGTCTTCAAGTGGTTGACCTGCAGAGGCCTCCAGCAGGGGTCCAACTCCAGTCCTCAAGGGCCCCCAACAGTGCATGTATTCAGAATCTCCTTAGTATTGCACAGGTGATAAATTAAAATCACCTGCACAGGTGATGATTCCACCTCCCATGCAATGCTAAGGAAATTCTGAAAACATGCACTGTTGATGGCCCCTGAAGAGGGGGGGGGGGGGGTAAAATGGATGCTCAGCAAGATAAAAGGCGCAAGCCATTTGCCAACAGCTTATTTCCAGCAGAAAATAAGGAGCCGGCAGTTTAAATCTAATGGCCCTATCCTTATTTTCCAAAATTTGGAGAATTGGGAGACCCCATCCACACATTAGGGGGTCAGACACTGCTGCTGGATCTGGCAGATTTAACTAATTACACATTAGATGCGTGTGTGTGACCGGCATAAAAATCTCCAAAGACCCCATTTGTGGTGCTTTTACAAGGAGTCCCAGAAATAAGTCTTCACTTTGGTAAATAGGAAAACCCCTTTAAGGCCCTGTGCGCACGCTGCAGATTTACCGCGGATTTTGCCACAGATTTGCTTCAGAAAATGTGTCTAACATTGCTGCAGTCATTACCCAGCAAACCCTATGGGGTTGTTTGTTTTTTTTTATAAAAAAAAACAAACAAAAACAAAGCTGTGCGCACACTGCGTTTGTTTTTTTTTTTTTGTTATACCCATGAATTTCCACCGCGGAATTAATGTGCATGTCACTTCTTTTCTGGAGGTACCTGCGGTTTTTGCCATAGATAATGGTAAAAATCCGCAGGGACCAACTTGCGGAAAATTCACGGTAAATCTGCGGCAAAAAACACATGCGGATTTCGTTGCGGTTTTGCTGTGGTTTTTTTTATTGCGGGTGCGGGATTCTTTAAGAGGGTCCGGATTTTCCTTAAGAAGAAGGTACTTTCTAGAGCGCACATTGCCTAAAGCAGCAGAAAAAAAAATCTTAGTAATGGGCATATCGGTGGCTGCAGATCATCTATTAAAGTGAAAGTGCAGATTTGGCATTTTCACTGTACCTCACAACTTAAGGCCCCGTCACACTAAGCAACATCGCTGCTAACGAACAACTTTTGTGACGTTGCTAGCGATGTTGCTGTGTGTGACATCCAGCAACAACCTGGCCCCTGCTGTGAGGTCGTTGGTTGTTGCTGAATGTCCTGGGCCATTTTTTAGTTGTTGCTGTCCTGCTGTGAAGCACAGATCGCTGTGTGTAACAGCGACAGAGCAACAACTAAATGTGCAGGCAGCAGGAGCCGGCTTCTGCGGACGCTGGTAACCACGGTAAACATCGGGTAACCAAGACGCCCTGTCCTTGGTTACCCGATATTTACCTTTGTTACCAGCCTCCTCCGCTCTCACTGTCAGTGCCGGCTCCTGCTCTGTGCACATGTAGCTGCAGGACACATCGGGTTAATTAACCCGATGTGTGCTGTAAGTAGGAGAGCAGGGAGCCAGCGCTAAGCATTGTGCGCTGCTCCCTGCACATTTAGCTGCAGCACACATCGGGTAATTAACCCCATGTGTGCTGTAAGTAGGAGAGCAAGGAGCCAGCGCTAAGCATTGTGCGCTGCTCCCTGCTCTGTGCACATGTAGCTGCAGCACACATCGGGTAATTAACCCCATGTGTGCTGTACTAGGAGAGCAGGGAGCCAGCGCTAAGTGTGCGCTGCTCCCTGCTCTCTGCATGTGTAGCTGCGTGCGCTGGTAACCAAGGTAAATATCGGGTTGGTTTCCCGATATTTACCTTAGTTACCAAGCGCAGCATCTTCCACGCGGCGCTGGGGGCTGGTCACTGGTTGCTGGTGAGCTCACCAGCAACTCGTGTAGCGACGCTCCAGCGATCCCTGCCAGGTCAGGTTGCTGGTGGGATCGCTGGAGCGTCGCAGGGTGACATCTCACCAGCAACCTCCTAGCAACTTACCAGCGATCCCTATCGTTGTTGGAATCGCTGGTAAGTTGCTTAGTGTGACTGGACCCCGACCACGGCAGGAGCTAATCAGTGGGGACGCACAGTGTCGGATCGTCAGTTATTTGATACTAGTGACCCATCTTGAAGACAGTGGACAACCCCTTTAAAGAACACTGACTATTTCGGTTGATCTGATGGTGATCCTTATGCTATGAAACAGGAGCTGAGCGAAAGAAATAACACAAAAAACAGCGCTCGACTGTCCAGCAAATCCCACACAAAAGAAGTGTCAGGAGGCAATGCTGCCCGCCACATAAAGCATGTAGTGGGCAAGAGACCCCCATTCTGGTGATCGACAGTCAGAACCCATGATTCATAAATTCTTCCTACCAGAGATCCCAGATACGAGTCAAGTATTAGCAAGAGAGCGTTTTAGAACGCCATTATTTTGGTTGGAAGGCAGGAATCCTGTAAGATGATGGACCTGTCTGTATAGTGAGTGCCCGCAGAGCCAACTTTACGGGCGTATATAACCCTGGAGGGGGCAGATCAGAGCCGCTAGCTGTAGGAATACTAATGCAGACCTCCTGCTGTTTTCCTGTACACTGCATTTCTCCACATTTCTTGGGTTTACTAAAGTTCAAGCTGAGACGCATCATTATCTGTAAGTCACAATGAAGTCATCATGAGAAATGATTAGTAAGAACATGACCAAGTGTTCAGGTGACGGGAAGCCATGGTGTCAGCATCACATGGCAGCACTACGCCCACACCCTATATTTACGGGTGGAATGACGATATGCAAAACTATTATCCATTCATGAGAACAAGTGTCCTCTGCATTACATCATTTCTGAAACGGACCGGCTTCCCTAACTTCACTTTCTACAAAACTAAGAGACTGCTTCTATATTAGCCAAGGAGCATCCCCGACAGCCAGATCCAATACCTCGTATACAGAGCTTTTGGATGGGTCCATTAAAAGGGAATCTGTCACCAGATTTTGCCACCTAATCTGAGATCATCATAATGTAGGGGCAGAGACCCCGATTCCAGCGATGTGTCACTTACTGAGCTGCTTAGTGCAGTTTTGATAATCTACTGCTGATTAATCAGCGAAGGACTACTTGTCATGCTGCCAGGTAGTCCAGTGTATTAATGAGCTCTGTATAACTGCTAGATCTGCAGCAGAGAAAACACTGATTTTAATCAAAATGACTGCAAACAGCCCAGTAAGTGACACATCACTAGAATCAGGGTCTCTGTCTCTACGTTATACTGCTCTCAGATGGGGCAGCAAAAACCTGATGACAGATTCCCTTTAAAGAGGACTTGCTGACTTCAGTCCCCATGAAATAATTCTGGATCATCCGAGTCAATCGTCTCCCTGTTTATGGAGACTAGTGACAGATTTCGGATTGGGGCTCTCCTCTCCATCTGGAGCAATACATTTAAATGTAGTTTTGTTTCTTTTGGTGCTCTAAAAGTTAATATCAGGCTTTTAGATGTGTGACCAACAGATGTCTGACACACAATGAAAATACAACAAAACAATACAGCAAGTAAGGGGGAATACAATAACAATGGTGGGCCATAGCTCTAGTGAGAGGGTAGATGGACACCTCCTCCTATCCTCACCCTATACAGTCCCCGCAACTGTTGCCGAACAAGAACCTGGAGACCCTAAAAAAAAAAAAAAAAAAAAAACACAAACACCCTGTAGTTGCCCTGGCTAGTGCATTGGCAGGTGGGATATGCTAGTCCCATTGCGGCAGTAAGGTAACACAAGGAAAGGAAACACAGCAACCAAAAGAAAGCCTGGCTTCTGGAACACTCCTTCACAGAACCTTTCCACAAGGGGGCCAGGATACAAATGGATTTCTATAATCAATGATTGCTGGGAAACCTAGCTACTTAAACACAAAGGGGGTGTGGCTACAGAGCAGGTGCAGCTGACCGTCATTGCTGGGACGCTGCTAGCAGCAAAACTGACTAACTGTTTCAGCACCAAAAGAAATGAAACATTTAACTGTGGAGTCCCAGATTGAGGAGGAGGAGAGCCCCAGTCCTATAAGCTGTCACTAGTCTCCATAAACAGCGAGACAACGATGACAATCTGCTCCCTGAGCTCTGCAATGTGACCTTTACATCTATTAGTCAACCTGAATGATTCTAGACAACTGGGCGTTACCACTCTTCTCAGAGGCGTGTCCCTACACTGATGCTGTGAGCACTGATTGGACAGTCAGCCTCTGCAGAGACACGACCCCAAATGGTAAATACCCAGTTCATTTGTTCCTAAGATTTTAGGAGGAAAAACAGGAAGGGCACAAATGTAGTATGAAAGGCTTTTAGGAGATGAAATTTTATGCAAAAATATATATTATATACACAGACATGTTCTTGGGTATTTAAAATTTATTCTCTGTTCACTGGTTTTAGACCAGAGATCAGTGGCAGCAGCTGAACCATCATGGGCGGAAGCGGAGTGCACAAGTCAACAGGTAGCAAGAGAAGATAAAGGGGCCGATCCTGAGAGCAGGCCAACAAATATCACATGTCTAAAGCAAACTACGTATTAGTACCTGCAGGGTTGATGTACTGCAAAAAAAAAAAAAAAAAAAATATTTAGATACGAGGGGCTGCTGATAAGTCTTTGGCTTTACCCAGAAAGAAACTAGATAGGATGATGAAACTTTACATTTATTCCACATACTCTCCACTGATATCACACATCTTACATCGGTATTCCAAGTTCTATAAGCCTATGAAAAAGAAGGATTTCAGTTGTGCCTCAAACCAGGCATCCATAACAGAAATAGCATCAGAAATGGTGTGACATTTGGTACCCTTGAGGTGCTTCTTCAGGTTTGGAAAAAGATGATAGTTGGAGGGAGCTAGAACTGGTGAATACGGTGGGTGGTCAAGCAGCTGGACAATCAAATCTGCCAGTTTTGCTGTGGTCGCTTGTGCAGTGTGAACGGAGGCATTTTCTTGCAGGAACAAGATTCCTTTGGACAGTTTGCCGCGTCTTTTGGCCTTCAGAGCTGCCTTCAATTGGTCAAAAAGATCAATGTAATACCTTGCATTGATAGTGGAACCCTTTTGAAAATAGTCCACTAGCAGCATGCCCTCCTTATCCCAGAACACTGACACCATCACCTTAGTGGCTGATTTTTGCACCCTGAACTTCTTTGGACGAGGAGAACCACTGTGCCTCCACTCTTTTGACTACTCCTTGTTTTCAGGGTCATACAAATAAATACAGGTCTCATCCATAGTGACCTATTGATTCAGAAAGTTCTTATCAGTCCGTAAACGCTGACAAATGGATCGGGAAGTTTTCACTCGCATGCTTCTGTGATCTGTTATCAGACATTTGGGGACCCACTTTGCAGATAGCTTCCTCATGTCCAAATGTTCATAGATAATGACACAAAAACGTTCACGGGAAATCCCCATGTCGTCTGCTGTTGCTTTAGCTGAAATTCGTCGATTCTCCAGTATGAAGTTGTACACAGCATCGATGATCTCCAGAACAACCACTCTCGGTCATCCAGGACGTTCCTCATCATTAGCGCCATTTTGTTTTCCCGCGTGTGTAGAACACTGTTGCCATAAGCAACAAATACAACATTTTAAAAACATATACAGTGCCTACAAGTAGTCTTCAACCCCCTGCAGATTTAGCAGGTTTGATAAGATGCAAATAAGTTAGAGCCTGCAAACGTCAAACAAGAGCAGGATTTATTAACAGATGCATAAATCTTACAAACCAACAAGTTATGTTGCTCAGTTAAATTTTAATACATTTTCAACATAAAAGTGTGGGTCAATTATTATTCAACCCCTAGGTTTAATATTTTCTGGCATAACCCTTGTTTGCAATTACAGCTAATAATCGTCTTTTATAAGACCTGATCAGGCCGGCACAGGTCTCTGGAGTTATCTTGGCCACTCCTCCATGCAGATCTTCTCCATGTTATCTAGGTTCTTTGGGTGTCTCATGTGGACTTTAATCTTGAGCTCCTTCCACAAGTTTTTCAATTGGGTTAAGGTCAGGAGACTGACTAGGCCACTGCAACACCTTGATTTTTTCCCTCTTGAACCAGGCCTTGGTTTTCTTGGCTGTGTGCTTTGCGTCGTTGTCTTATTGGAAGATGAAATGATGACCCATCTTAAGATCCTTGATGGAGGAGCGGAGGTTCTTGGCCAAAATCTCCAGGTAGGCCGTGCTATCCATCTTCCCATGGATGCGGACCAGATGGCCAGGCCCCTTGGCTGTGAAACAGCCCCACAGCATGATGCTGCCACCACCATGCTTGACTGTAGGGATGGTATTCTTGGGGTCGTATGCAGTGCCATCCAGTCTCCAAACGTCACGTGTGTGGTTGGCACCAAAGATCTCGATCTCGGTCTCATCAGACCAGAGAACCTTGAACCAGTCTGTATCAGACTCCTCCAAGTGATCATGAGCAAACTGTAGACGAGCCTTGACATGACGCTTTGAAAGTAAAGGTACCTTACGGGCTCGTCTGGAACGGAGACCATTGCGGTGGAGTACGTTACTTATGGTATTGACTGAAACCAATGTCATCACTGCCATGAGATCTTCCCGGAGCTCCTTCCTTGTTGTCCTTGGGTTAGCCTTGACTCTTCGGACAAGCCTGGCCTTGGCACGGGTGGAAACTTTCAAAGGCTGTCCAGGCCGTGGAAGGCTAACAGTAGTTCCATAAGCCTTCCACTTCCGGATGATGCTCCCAACAGTGGAGACAGGTAGGCCCAACTCCTTGGAAAGGGTTTTGTACCCCTTGCCAGCCTTGTGACCCTCCACGATCTTGTCTCTGATGGCCTTGGAATACTCCTTTGTCTTTCCCATGTTGACCAAGTATGAGGGCTGTTCACAAGTTTGGGGAGGGTCTTAATTAGTCAGAAAAGGCTGGAAAAAGAGATAATTAATCCAAACATGTGAAGCTCATTGTTCTTTGTGCCTGAAATACTTCTTAATACTTTAGGGGAACCAAACAGAATTCTGGTGGTTTGAGGGGTTGAATAATAAATGACCCTCTGAATAAACTTTTCACAATTTTAAAAAAAATAAATAAAAAAGAAATAACATTCTTTTTTGCTGCAGTGCATTTCACACTTCCAGGCTGATCTACAGTCCAAATGTCACAATGCCAAGTTAATTCCGAATGTGTAAACCTGCTAAATCTGCAGGGGGTTGAATACTACTTGTAGGCACTGTATTAGACAAGACTTTCATGTGATGTAACATTCATTACCATAGAAAAAAAAAAAAAAAAGAAAAAAAAACAAAGCCAAAGACTACACACAGACACACAGACACACAGACACACAGACACACAGACACACAGACACACAGACACACAGACACACAGACACACAGACACACAGACACACAGACACACAGACACACAGACACACAGACACACAGACACACAGACACACAGACACACAGACACACAGACACACAGACACACAGACACACAGACACACAGACACACAGACACACAGACACACACTTTCAGGATATTTGTCTTTTGGGTGAGATTTCAAAATGACCCTAAAATGTCCTCTAACCTTTTCAGGTTAGCGTAACGTGACCTTCTCTAACCTTTTGGATTGGACTTGGCCAAATCTTCAATGTTTCAGGACTTTTTGCACACGTTGCTGTTCTCCAACAAGGAGCTTAGTGGAAAAATTTACAACAGGAGTGATCCATAAATCACCCAATAAATTTTGGGGTTCAAATAGAATTGGTATTAAACAGTCCTCCTCATCACGCTGTTCACCTTTTTTTTTTTTTTTTTTACATCAGACCAAGACAATACCCACAATTGATCAGCAGCACCGTGCCATTGTGACGCTTCAAGCAGAAGGTTCTCAGGAGGAAGTGACAGTGTCACCAGCAGGTTGTACAGAGACACAGAAGGACTGGAAGAGTCACAGGAAAATGGATGTTCTTTGGACACTTCATTGTGAACAATCCACTTTAGGTGATGAATGCCGCAGAACTCAAGGCACCCAAGTGTCATGTCAGACCATTTGAAACAGTTTACATTAGTGTGGTCTGCGTGCTAGACAACTTGCAAGGGTACCTGACTACACCAAAGAAGTCATCTACGCTCAATGATGGACCAGTGGCCTCAATGCTGTTCACTGATGAAAGTCAATTCACGCTGAGCAGACATGATAGCCGCCAACGATATTTGAGAGATGGAGAGCGCTATGCATCAGCCACTATTGTCACCAGACGAGCCTTTAATGGTGGTGTTTCAGTGTGGACCGGTGTGTTTAGTCCATACAAAATGGCTCTACACTGTGTGTGAATGTTACAGAGACAGCCCCTACTACTGGAATAACATCATTAATCCAGTCATTGTGCCTGTGAATGAACAACACTGGCCTAATGTCATCTTCATGGATGACAATGCTCCAGCTCATCAAGGTCTAATCATTAGGAAACAGCTACTGGAGCTCAGATGGAGCAGCCTACACTTTCTCCAGACCTTAATCCCATAGAAAACCTACGGGATCAGCTGAGTTGCCGTAACTCTGAACCCCAGAAAGTCAATGTCCTGAGGGCTGTCAGCAGACAATCACTCCATATCAGTTTTCAATCTAAGGACTTTTTGAAAGTAACATCAGCATGAAAAATACATCTCTGCTAGACTTGTCAATGCACCCAGCCAGCGCAAAACGTGTGAACAGCAAAGAAAGCTGGGCTTGTTCACACATCAGAAATTTGTTGTGAATTTCATTGATAACTTTTAACCAGAGTTCAAGTCCTCCCAATGCTACACTTTTATAACATTTATTAAGACACTTTATTCTTCTTGCAAAACCGAATTGATGCTTTTCTTCCACAAAATCAGTCATGTGATGAAATTTTAAAGAAAACGCGGGAACAGGAAGATACCCCAGGACCCACTATTCACAACCGAAGATGTCACAGCTCACTTCCTCCCCCTTCCTGCTCAATGTCCTCTACAGAATACTCTCTCCAGGCTATGGATTCTTATCTTAATGGTGTCTAAAATGAGATGGTCCATGTAAAACGCATTTATAAACACAAATCATACACTCCTAAGCTGAATAATTGTGCCCTCCGGGCTGATGTGTGGATATAGCCCGGCTCGAGCTGCAGCATTTGCTAATGATTCAGCACTTCCTAAACTGTAAACGGAGAGCAACAAACCCAGCTCAAAGGTGACTTCTTTTATACATTTTTTTTTTACTGTTATCAAGGTCACAATGAGGAGCAGGAGGTTTACACCAGTTGCTCAGTTTCATAAGATCACGATACATTTTGCAATCATTTTGGAAATGACAGCGATCCCTTCCTGCCATGATAAACCCTCACATGATGCAACCTGAAGAGCACAGGGCAATGTTAATAAGTAATGGACGGATCAAAAACATTGTGTCAGTTTGCTGCAATCAGCAGAACGCAGTCACCGCTTTTTCGGTAATAGCCATGCTGCTTGTATACGGGGACACTCGTTACACACTGAAGAGAAAAGGCCTTAAAGGGATATACTATAAAGGCAAGACCTGCTTTAGCGGGAATGTTATTTCCTAATATATAACACACACGGACGTACGTCCGTGTGTGTATATGTATATCTACATCTATCTATCTCACACACACACACACACACACACACACACACACACACACACACACACACACACACACACAGACTTGTAGATGTTACTTATTTGACAAACCTTATTAGATAAGTAAATGAAGGGTCTTTGGAGCATAGTTAGTGCGGCCAATTGCTCGCTCGCTGCACCACTCCACCACCTTTGTAACCATCTTCCAAACTTCCCCTTAGGGTACGCTCACACGAGCGTATAACTCGCATGAGTATCGGACCGCATCACTCGGTGCGGCCGCACACTCTCCGGACAGGAGCATGTCAGCCGCATAGAAATACATGCAGCTGAGCCGCTCCTGTCAGCAGAGAAGCTAGGCGCGCCGGGTGATGCGGTCCGATACTCATGCGAGTTATACGCTCGTGTGAGCGTACCCTTATATTGATAAACCGTGCTTGCCTTGATCACTGCCTGTAGTAAATCCAGCCCTGAACACACTGACACCGAGTGCTCTTGGCCTTGCAGTGTTAGTGTGCATTCTCATCCCCCATCTCTCCGCTCTGCAGCAGTCGCACAGGATCACAAAATAGCAGGCGGTTAACACCGACAGGAGAGCGGTATGAGAGCGCACCGACACTATGTGCTCACACTTGCTGGACTCAGTTAGTGTCAAAGTGTGCCCTTAGGCTAGGTTCACATTTCCGTTGTTTTGCATCAGTCACATGCGTTGCTTGCCGGCCGGCTTTTGAGAGCGAACAGATGATCTCCCGGCGGCCAGCTAATGAGAGCGATCAGCTAATCGATCACAGGAGCCGGCCGATCAGCTAATCGTTTGGCCGCCGAGAAAGTGTGCGGGGTGGGTGGAGCCGAGTGGGGCCATGGCGCTGGGGACAGATGAGTGTAGTGTAGTGTAGTGTGTGTCCGAGCGGGGTAGTGTCGGGCTCCCTGCACACGTAGCCAGGGTAAATATTGGGTAACTAAACAAAGCACTTTGCTTGATTACCCGATATTTACCTTGGTTACGTGTGCAGGGAGCCAGAGAGAGCATGCGCAGCTAAATCCTACGGATTGCGCTGCTCAAAAAAATGTTACAAGCTACGTTCCTCCAGCCCGACGGTCAGTGAATCCACGACTGATCGGGCGGAGGATGCAACGCAGCATCATCAGTCACAATCCGCCGCTCATACAAGTCTATGGGAACAACGGAATCCGCCAAACGGATACCGTTGTTTACCAGAGCCGCGGATTGTGACTGATACAAATTGACGGAAATGTGAACCTAGCCTAATTCCTCTCTCCTGACAGCAGCAGCCACTCATGGTGCCCAAGATCACAAAAGCGAATTCTGCCAGGATAGAGGGATAACGCACCTGCAGGAACAGGCATAATGTGATCTTGGCCCTTGCAGTGTCAGTGTGCAGGGCTGGGGATATAATTTAAACTAATGGAGGGGCAGGAATAGTGCACAGATTTGCCAAGGATGCACCGAGAACACCTCATTTACATATCTAATGTAAAATCTACACTAGAAGTACGATTTTCATACAGGTTAAGCCCCTTAAATGAATGTATAGATCGCTCAGTTTTAGTTTCGGGGGTAACAAACTTCCATTTAAACATTGTAGAGGATAAAGATACAAACATTGGGAGACTACATTTATCCCCCCTCATTTACACTTGCTTATCTTGCTGAATATATTCCGCAGCACTTTCCAAATATACAGTAGCGAGAGTGATGACCCTGAAGCTCATAAAACATCCTTCGCCCCACATCTGGCAAGTGGGAGAAAAGCGGAGACCCTGGAGACCCAACGCAAACACTGCGACAACATACCAATGCTCTGAAACCTTTATCTTGGAAAAAAAATGGAGGGGGGGGGGGGGGGGGGGGCAGAAGGCGCTGATGTATGCTGGACCATCACCCCATTCATTCCCAAGGGGGTATTGAAAATCTTCTGTTTACATATTGCCCATGAGGTTTTTTTTTTTTTGTATTTTTTTTTTATGCCTGCCTAAAAATCCTTACACCCGATGAACAAGCATCTTGAACTGATTGGGCATTTGGATGATTACTGGCTCATTAACTGATAGAAATAAGGTTGCCTATTGATAGTGATACACAAATTTTTCTGATTCCCCCAAATTTTAGCAGCCCTTAATTTTTTTTTTTGGCCACAAAAGGAGTCAATGAGCAACGTACAGTATGTGACAATCAAGCCATGAATTATATATGAAGTCTAACTAGACTTTGCTGTAGTTAATACGTCTGCAGCATTGGATCAGCCATGCTTACCGTTAGTCATGGTCCTTAATGGTCGGTCACTGTCCGATCTTATCACATCATCTTTTTCTGGGGTTACCAGAGGCTTGGAGACTAAGCGACGGCTCCGCAAAACGCGACGGTCTTCCTCGGACATTGTAAGAGCACTAGTGTAAAAAAAAAAAAATAATAATAATTTATAATATAATAAATTATATAAAATACATACAAGTGTAGCAGAGAAAAAAAAAAAAAAAAAAAAAAAAAACACCCCCACACACATTCATACACTAAAGTTGTGGACTGGGGAGAAGTTGGGTCACATGTCCTGTACAGGATGTGATTATGTGTCAGACTGAGCAAACACAGGAGCTAAATACAGGACTCTGGCAGCCAGCGGTGTCGGTGTGCAGACCGCAAACAGATATTTTTAATGCTGGAAAGTTTCCACAATAAGCAGATTACACCTACTGTTAGAAACAACCCTAAGAGGATTAACAAAAAGTTACTCAGAGCCGATCCAGACATTTACAGAATTCACACTGATCAGACACGCCAATGCCCGCGGTGTCCAATATTAATTTGCATTCTGGGCCTCTAGAATTCCACCATTCATTTCTATCATTCTACATTTCTTTAGCAATCCCCTGCACGATGTTGTGGGCATTACACAACATTGTTATACAAGGAGGAAATGGAGAGTTCGCTCCCGTAATCAGCATGTGATGCCACCAGATCATTAGTGCATTCACCTTTTTATCTGGATGGCGGTCGTATCTCAAATCACGCACGTACGGATTCCATAAAAGATACAATATCTCGCTGATAGGGTCAGAAGGATCTATAGAAATAATGGGACAATCGGGCTCATAACAACCCAGTAAAATGGGTTCAGGCTGGGGACAGCTATCACCACATCATTTCCCAAGGTTTACAATAAATCATAAAAATACCCAGCGGATAAAAAGTGGTGTGACTAGGCAGTGAAGAAAGGAGGCAACGCAGAACCAATCAGCGAGTACAAAGCTGAAATATACATTAGCTCACAGCATGTAGACAAGATTTAATCTGAAGTAAAAAAAAAAAAAAAAAATAAGTATACACACACAATCTGCAACATTTGCAATCTCTGGAGAGGCACTATATTATATCGCCGTCTGCCGGAGCGATCGCCCCCCCTCCCCCCCCCCTCCCGTACACCGGAGCGATCGCCCCCCTCCCCCCCCCCTCCCGTACACCGGAGCGATCGCCCCCCTCCCCCCCCCCTCCCGTACACCGGAGCGATCGCCCCCCTCCCGTACACCGGAGCGATCGCCCCCCTCCCGTACACCGGAGCGATCGCCCCCCTCCCGTACACCGGAGCGATCGCCCCCCTCCCGTACACCGGAGCGATCGCCCCCCTCCCGTACACCGGAGCGATCGCCCCCCTCCCGTACACCGGAGCGATCGCCCCCCTCCCGTACACCGGAGCGATCGCCCCCCTCCCGTACACCGGAGCGATCGCCCCCCTCCCGTACACCGGAGCGATCGCCCCCCTCCCGTACACCGGAGCGATCAGCTCCCCCCCCCCCCCCGTACACCGGAGCGATCGCCCCCCCTCCCGTACACCGGAGCGATCAGCTCCCCCCCCCCCCCCGTACACCGGAGCGATCGCCCCCCTCCCGTACACCGGAGCGATCAGCTCCCCCCCCCCCCCCGTACACCGGAGCGATCGCCCCCCTCCCGTACACCGGAGCGATCAGCTCCCCCCCCCCCCCCGTACACCGGAGCGATCGCCCCCCTCCCGTACACCGGAGCGATCAGCTCCCCCCCCCCCCCCGTACACCGGAGCGATCGCCCCCCTCCCGTACACCGGAGCGATCAGCTCCCCCCCCCCCCCCGTACACCGGAGCGATCGCCCCCCCTCCCGTACACCGGAGCGATCAGCTCCCCCCCCCCCCCCGTACACCGGAGCGATCAGCTCCCCCCCCCCCCCCGTACACCGGAGCGATCAGCTCCCCCCCCCCCCCCCCCGTACACCGGCTCGTGTCCTGTCCAGTGAGATAATACTGACCAATCTTTTCTGAAATAATGTGCCCCAATACACATTAGATATAGGCGGACGACGCTTCCTAAATCAGGTTGACTTTCATCTAACGTGTGTTTACTCAAATAGTATAGCCAGGTTTACACATCAGTAATTTCTATATTAAAGGGAACCGGTCACCTACTCACCTGCGGAGCAGTCCTGTACAATGGGCGTCACTGCTCTCAGGTCCAGCACCTCTATTTTTTGCGATTGCCGTCCTCCTTCTTGCGGATGACACGTCCTAGGTCATCCATAGTGTCTTCCATTGCACTGCTGCACATGCGCACTTTGCTCTGTCCGGCTGAGGGCAGAGCAAACTATTGTAGAGCACAATAAGCATTCTTTGACCCTTCCCCACGCAGCAGAGAACAGCAAAGTGCATGTGCACAGAAGCACACAAATGACACGCCCGCCCCAGGGACGGGGGTACTCGGAACCGGGCCGGACTAGTCCGGGGATGTCAGCGGTGGCGGGGTTCGGCTGACCCTGACAGCGCCTTTTAAATAATAAAAGGGGATGATGATGGGCGTTGCATTTTTAGAGATTGTTAAATTTCGTGACACCACCTGTGGTTTTGCGGCTATGTGGGCCGCCGCTGCGCTATAGGTTTCCCGGTGCAGGTGATGAGGGCGCAGCTTAGGTTTTTTTTACTCCCCACAGGGAGGGCTCTTTTCCACTTGCGTACCGCTTCCGATACGAGAGCATCGGAAACTATGCTAATGACCCTCTGCTGCGGTGTCATGCGACTGAGATGCGTAACACTGACGCAAGCGCAATCCGATTTTTTTATCAGATCGCACAAGAAAAACGCAGATGGAAAAGCGCCCGTAGAGTGAGGCCCTGAGATAACCGTGGAGAATATGAAAAGTCTATGATGACAGGTTGTGACGCAGGAGGAATGGAGACGACACCAGGGCTTTGCAATAACAGTCTTTTACTCACTGTACCGGGTCCAGGTTGACAGCCATTTTAGTCCATCCAGTTTGCTGGGATCCCCAGTGAAGGACATCCGCCGATCCCGAGTAAGTGAGGCTAGTACCGGTACTCCCTTTGTTTGCCTTTCCTGGCCGTCTCTCTGCGCTGACTTTCTCCCTCCTGTCCTGCGCCTCCACACACAGTGCCCTGAGCCAGGGGTCGCGGACCTTCCAAGGGATTTCTGCCTTGCCTGGCTCCCCGATCCTCTGTGGCCCCCTTCCAGTGGATTTGTGTGCTGCTTGTGGCCCAAAAGGTGCGTACATCCACCCTGGCCTCCAGTGTTCCTAGGAAGTCCTGAAGTATCGTCCTAGCCTAGGGACCAGGACCCAGTTTGCGACCAAATCCCTCCACCTTAAACTGTTGCTTGTGCAACGCGACTATAGGGGTGTCTGACACTTCCCCTAATGCACTGGGATTCTTTCTTCCATCTCCTCAGAGTTGAACAGGACCCCTGGGGCCCTCACCCCTTGTCGGTCTCCTCCCTTCAGACTGACTCTCCTAACCGCCAATTTTCAAACTTAAACTCCGCCCATTTTACCTCAGACACTAAGCTCCTCCCCCTAGCTGGTATCAGCCCTGTGCACGGGGCTTAAGTGCCATAACCAGACTACTGGTCGCTAAGGCTGCTTTCACACATCCGTTTTTTTGCCTTGCGGCACAATACGGTGCTCTGCAGAAAAAACGCAACTGTTTTTTTTTTTTGCCGCCGGTTGCGGTTTTTCCCCGCATAGACTTGCAGTAGTGCCGTATTGTGCCACATAGCGTTGCGTCCGGGTTTTGCCGGATGCGGCATATTTAGCGCATGCGGCGGCTGGATGGAACGTTGCCTGGCACGTTTTTTTGTGCGGCGAAAAAAACGCATCCTATGGACGCCGGATAAGGCGTCCTGCGGCAAAAACCGTCTCCGGCCGTCAGATGCGTTTTTTTTGTACTGCGCATGCTCAGTATCAAGCCGCATCCGTCAAAAACCGGACGGGCCTCATGGGAAAAACTTATGCAACGGATCCGTTTTTTTTTGCTGCATCTGTTGCATAGGTTTTTGAGCCGGATTGAGCCGCACTGCAAAAACCGGGTGTGTGAACGCAGCCTAAGCATTAATGGCACCTGCCCCAGCCCTGATCCAGTGTGTGAGCTAATAGAGTGTCTGTGGGTGTCTGTTACGGCAGCCGACCTCTTTCTTACCCAGGATGGGGTACTACGCCTCTGACTGAGGTGCGGTACCTCTGTGGCGCCACCATAGAGGCGATGTGTTGATGACCTAGGACGTGTCATCCACACAAAGAAAGAAGGATGATGGCGATTGCAAGGATTGAGGAGACGCCAGACCAGAGAGCAGTGACGCCCATCGGACTGGAACATATCACACATTGCTTTCTTTGCTGCAGCAAAACCTGCTCTATTTACAGAGAAAAAAAAATCTGTGTGCATTAGATTTGTGAAATCTCAAAGCTTTTGCTTACGGAAAAAATAAAAAAAAAAAAAAAAAAAACAAAACCTGCAACATATGAACAACAATGTTACAACCTTCCTACAATGT
This sequence comes from Anomaloglossus baeobatrachus, assembly GCF_048569485.1. Classification (NCBI taxonomy): domain Eukaryota; kingdom Metazoa; phylum Chordata; class Amphibia; order Anura; family Aromobatidae; genus Anomaloglossus; species Anomaloglossus baeobatrachus. The sequence goes on along the minus strand of NC_134360.1, from coordinate 203,472,471 downwards.
GTCCTCCACACAGAGAAATGTCAAGGTGAGCAGCAAGAGGACATTTTTGTTCCCCTCTAGAGGAGGTGGAAAGAGACGTCTAACATTTTATATACACATATACAGTGGAACCTTGGATTATGAGCATAATTGGTTCCGAGAGTGCGCTCTTAAACCAAGTTACTCTTATATCAAAGCAAGTTTTCCCATAGGAAAATTGAAACACAGAATTTGTTCCACAACCAAAATATTTACTGTATTTATACAAACTTAACACAAAATAATGCACTGTATTCATATATAATTACAGTAATACAAAATACAGTACAGTAAAAGACAAAACAAATTTATAGAAATGTTATATAGTATATACTGTATAATGGTATCCTGTATACAGTATATAGTACATGCTGTGTGTACAGAAAGTTACCTCCAAAGTGCGGTGACAGGACGGAACCGGAAGTGTGCACGGTGAGGATTTGCTCTTGTTGCAAATCATTGCTCTTAAACCAAGTTACACATTTTTTAGAAAGCTTTGCTTGTCTTGCAAAACGCTCTCAAATCAAGTTACTCTTAATCCAAGGTTCCACTAATAAATAAAATCATATATATATCAATGATTAGTCGGGCATTCAGCAGATAATTTTCTGCTATCCATTTTCTTGTGTCTTTGGGATTTCAATGAATAAATGAATGAAGTGACATTCAAAAGACCACAGTGATTTACTGACTGGTGCAAACAATCAGACGCAATTAGAGAATGCGCAGCTCATCTGATCAATCTTACCCCCAGAGTAAAGTGAAATACTCATAGTAAGTGCTCTTGCCCCATCAGGAGCAGCTCAGCCCCTAGCTCTGATTAGTGATGACTGCAGCCTGTATTTGGGGGTAGGACAATGGCTGCTGGAGTCACACACATCCCCCCATTCATTCATTCACACACTACACTACACTGTAATAAGCCAGTGGCTGCTCACAGAGGACAATAGCGGCGCACACGTGCTTATTATTAGAGGGATACCTGGTTTGTCCGCGCAGTGATATCCGGACGCAGGACTGTGCAGATCGGTGCCGGGTGTCCGCTCCCCGCGGCTGAGGCTCGCTCTGCCCTCACTTCTGATCCATCTCTTCCTGCTCCTCTCTATAAAGCAGCACTGGTGACTCCCAGCGGCGCTCTGTACACGAGGTACCGCCTCTATGGTCCGCCGGAGCCTGTGCCCAAGGCGAGATGCAGCGCAGGTCCGTCTGCTAGTGCGCAGGCGCGATGTTCTGACTGTGTGGTGTGCGCAGGCGCAGTGTCCTCATTAGCTGTCGTGTGAATTCAGCGCGTAGTGACGACATTGTAGAAACTTGGCTTAAAAAAAAAAAAATATATATATATATATATATATATATATATATATATATATATATAAATATATATATATATATATACATATATATATATATATATATATATATATAACATTTGTGTGCGTGTGCATGAGACAGAGTTTTCTAGTGGGAACTCTTGGTTTTGGAATTTTTTTGCTTTTTTCGAGTCTTTCCTCACACTTTGTTGGAGCTTTAGAAAATTTGGTGTCAGAAAGCGAAGTCTCTACACAGCTTTCTGTTACACTAAAATTTTGCGACTTTTCAAAGCTTTTTTTCCATAAAACTTTAATGAATTGATGAGTACACATAATATAATGAGGATTGAAAAATTAGAAATGTAGTATAGTTCTTCTGATAAGCCATGTCCCGTACCTCATGAGCAGGGCAATAGGTTGTCTCCATGGTTACGACCACTAGCAATTAACTGTCACTATATGTGTGGCCGTAACCTTGGATACCCAAGCTACTGCAATACCCTGCACATGAAATAAGAGCCATGACTATCAGCACAACCTGTCTCCTCCCTACATCTGTGACCTAGTCTCCCGGTACCTACCCGCACGCAACCTCAGATGCTCACAAGATCTCCTTCTCTGCTCCTCTCTTATCTCCTCTTCCCACAATCGCATACAAGATTTCTCCCGTGCCTCCCCCATACTCTGGAACGCTCTACCTCAGCACATCAGACTCTCCCCTACCGTGAAAAGCTTCAAGAGGAACCTCAACACCCACCTCTTCCAACAAGCCTACAACCTACAATAGCCCTCAGTCCAGTAGACCACTGCGCAACCAGCTCTGTCCTCACCTATTGTACCATCACCCATTCCCTGTAGACTGTGAGCCCTCGCGGGCAGGGTCCTCTCTCCTCCTATACCAGTCTGTTTTGTACTGTTAAAGGGGTTATCCGGCTTATTTTGAGTTTTTTTCATTATTACCCTATTGGGCTACATTGGGGCAGGTAAGTAGATAGAGACCACTTACCTGCCCTGCTGTCAGCCCCTCTCCCCCGGCTCAGAGTGGTCATATGACCGCTCCTGCCGCGATTTTGCTGCTTCCGGTCATTTCATGTCAACATGGGCAGGACCATGTTGACATGCAAATCTGGAAACAGCATGTCGCCTCCCTGCTGGGCTGTACAGTACGTGGAGTCCCCGCCCCCCTTCCCTGCACCCTCCCACACATTCCCCCGCACCCCGTACTCTGCCCACAACCTCCCCCTGCACTGCTGTGGGGTCCGTGACCTGGGGGAGGGGCCTGGCGGCGGCTGCCGTGGTGTCAGCGCCAGCACCGGGCCCCTGCTCAGGATCACACATTCAAATATACCGGCATCACAGATCACAGATGCCGGTACATTTGAAAGCGCTGATGAGAAGGAGCGTTGCGCTTCTCATCACTGTCCCGCTCTGTGCTCTCTTCAGCACAGCAGTGACGTCACTACTGTGCTGATATGGCCAGAGCACAGACAGCGCGCGAACGTGCAGTAGCGGCGGGGACCGAGGACGGGTGAGTATGTACTCCCTACCTGTGTTCCCTATGAGGGTAGGGGGGGTCGGTACAGAGCGCCGTGTGTGCGTGCAGAGCCTGATGTGTGTATGCGGTGCAGAGGCTGATGTGTGTATGCGGTGCAGAGGCTGATGTGTGTATGCGGTGCAGAGCCCGATGTGTGTATGCGGTGCAGAGCCCGATGTGTGTATGCGGTGCAGAGCCCGATGTGTGTATGCGGTGCAGAGCCCGATGTGTGTATGCGGTGCAGAGCCCGATGTGTGTATGCGGTGCAGAGCCCGATGTGTGTATGCGGAACCTAAAGACTCATCTGTTCAGAAATGCCTATAACCTTCAATGACCTCACTGCTTCACCACCGTGCGGAGCTGCCGCCCCACCACCGTGCGGAGCTGCCGCCCCACCACCGTGCGGAGCTGCCGCCCCACCACCGTGCGGAGCTGCCGCCCCACCACCGTGCGGAGCTGCCGCCCCACCACCGTGCGGAGCTGCCGCCCCACCACCGTGCGGAGCTGCCGCCCCACCACCGTGCGGAGCTGCCGCCCCACCACCGTGCGGAGCTGCCGCCCCACCTACTCCCCACCTACTGTCTCCTCCCCAAAATCCTTTAGGATGTAAGCCCGCAAGGGCAGGGCCCTCTTCCCCCTGTGCTAGTCTGTCTATTGTAACGTGTACATGTATTCTGTATGTAACCCCCTCATGTACAGCACCATGGAATCAATGGTGCTCTATAAATAAACAATAATAATAATAATAATATGCGGTGCAGAGCCCGATGTGTGTAAGTGGTGCAGAGCCCGATGTGTGTATGCGGTGCAGAGCCCGATGTGTGTGTGCGGTGCAGAGCCCGATGTGTGTGTGCGGTGCAGAGCCCGATGTGTGTAAGTGGTGCAGAGCCTGATGTGTGTATGTGGTGCAGAGCCTGATGTGTGTATGCGGTGCAGAGCCCGATGTGTGTGTGCGGTGCAGAGCCCGATGTGTGTAAGTGGTGCAGAGCCTGATGTGTGTATGTGGTGCAGAGCCCGATGTGTGTATGCGGTGCAGAGCCCGATGTGTGTGTGCGGTGCAGAGCCCGATGTGTGTATGCGGTGCAGAGCCCGATGTGTGTATGCGGTGCAGAGCGTGATGTGTGTATGCGGTGCAGAGCGTGATGTGTGTATGCGGTGCAGAGCCCGATGTGTGTATGCGGTGCAGAGCCCGGTGTGTGTATGCGGTGCAGAGCCCGATGTGTGTATGCGGTGCAGAGCCCGATGTGTGTATGCGGTGCAGAGCCCGATGTGTGTATGCGGTGCAGAGCCCGATGTGTGTAAGTGGTGCAGAGCCCGATGTGTGTATGTGGTGCAGAGCCCGATGTGTGTGTGCGGTGCAGAGCCCGATGTGTGTGTGCGGTGCAGAGCCCGATGTGTGTAAGTGGTGCAGAGCCTGATGTGTGTATGTGGTGCAGAGCCTGATGTGTGTATGCGGTGCAGAGCCCGATGTGTGTGTGCGGTGCAGAGCCCGATGTGTGTAAGTGGTGCAGAGCCTGATGTGTGTATGTGGTGCAGAGCCTGATGTGTGTATGCGGTGCAGAGCCCGATGTGTGTGTGCGGTGCAGAGCCCGATGTGTGTATGCGGTGCAGAGCCCGATGTGTGTATGCGGTGCAGAGCGTGATGTGTGTATGCGGTGCAGAGCGTGATGTGTGTATGCGGTGCAGAGCCTGATGTGTGTATGCGGTGCAGAGCCTGATGTGTGTATGCGGTGCAGAGCCCGATGTGTGTGTGCGGTGCAGAGCCCGATGTGTGTATGCGGTGCAGAGCCCGATGTGTGTATGCGGTGCAGAGCGTGATGTGTGTATGCGGTGCAGAGCGTGATGTGTGTATGCGGTGCAGAGCCTGATGTGTGTATGCGGTGCAGAGCCTGATGTGTGTATGCGGTGCAGAGCCCGATGTGTGTATGCGGTGCAGAGCCCGATGTGTGTATGTGGTGCAGAGCCTGATGTGTGTATGCGGTGCAGAGCGTGATGTGTGTATGCGGTGCAGAGCGTGATGTGTGTATGCGGTGCAGAGCCTGATGTGTGTATGCGGTGCAGAGCCTGATGTGTGTATGCGGTGCAGAGCCTGATGTGTGTATGCGGTGCAGAGCCTGATGTGTGTATGCGGTGCAGAGCGTGATGTGTGTATGCGGTGCAGAGCCTGATGTGTGTATGCGGTGCAGAGCCTGATGTGTGTATGCGGTGCAGAGCCCGATGTGGGCTGTTATTTGCAATGCTGTAGTGATAACAGGTCAGTGCTGGGGCAAGGCTGGACACTGGGGTGGGGCTGGACAGTGAGGCCGGGCGGTGTCAGCTCTGACTGGGAGGTGTGGCACAGGAAGTGGTCAGTTTGCTTGTGCTGAATGTAAACAGAGAGCTGCAGAGAATAAAGGGTGAATTCAAGAGGAACAAAAGTTAGAAAACAAAAAATAACAATGTAGGGGTGATTTATATGACAATACAGCACAGATTAGCTTAAACTCAATAATTTTTGTTATGTCGGACAACCCCTTTAATGATTGTTGCACGTATACCCTCTTTCACTTGTAAAGCGCCATGGAATAAATGGCGCTATAATGATAAATAATAATAATAATCAGGAGAACTATACAGGGTGGGCCCTTTATATGGATACACCCAAATAAAATGGGAGTGGTTGGTGATATCCACTTCCAGTTTGTGGCTTATTATTATATGGGAGGGGGAAACTTTTCAAGATGGGTGGTGACCATGACGGCCATTTTGAAGTCGGTCATTTTGGAACAAACTTTATTTTTTCCAATGGGAAGAGGCTAATGTAACAGATCAAACTTATTGAGAATTGCACAAGAAAAACAATGGTGTGCTTGGTTTTAATGTAACTTTATTAGTTCATTAGTTATTTACAATTTTATGACCACTTATAAAATGTGTTCATAGTGCTGCCCATTGTGTTGGATTGTCAGTGCAACCCTCTTCTCCCACTCTTGACACACCAATAGCGACACCGCAGAAGAAATGCTAGCACAGCCTTCCATTATCCGTTGTTTCAGATGCTGCACATCTTGCATCTTCACAGCATAGACAATTGCCTTCAGATGACCCTGTTTCGCCCAGGGAATGGGGTACTCGGTCCCGGGCAGTGTATAACTGGGGAATGTCACTTTGGTGGCCGTTGCCCGATCCCGTGCTCTGGGTGCTTTTTAATGGGGAGTATTTACAGGGGAGATTATTGTATGACGCCACCTGCAGGTTGCGGTTACGATGGTGAAACCGCCGCTGCTGAGTTGGTTATCCCCAGGGCTGGTGGTAATGGCAGCTGTGGTGGTAGGCCCTCCGCAGGTAGGGCTGAGCCTGGGAGATGTATGATGGAGTAATAATGGAGGCCACACCGTGGGTTGTAATTAACAGTCTCTACTCACTCAGGACCCTCGGACGGCTGGTTCAGGTCCCTGTAGTTCCAGTACCAGTTGATGACTCGGTTGCTCTGTCCCCGGCACTCTCAGTGTGGTTGGGCCCCGGTATCATTTGGGGCCTGACTGTCCCTTTTTGTGGCAGTCTCCTTGTCTGTACGGCGAGCAGTGTGGACCCTGTAGGGCTGGTCTATGTCCCTGATCCTTGCTTTACTGCTGGTGCCCCCGGATTTGTGGGTCAGTGAGGTCCATAGAGGTCCCCTTACTGTGCAGGTATTTGCCAGGCCGTATGAAATTGTCACCTGACCTAGGGCCCGGTGCCTCGTCGGTGGTCTGGTCCCAGCGGTACTCGGGTGTACCTACCCTGGCGACCACTCTCCGGTACCCCCGGGTCACCGTTACATGACCCAGCTCTCAGGCACCTCTTTCCACCTTCACTTCCTACTCCGACTGACTACTGTCCCCTCCCACCAAGGTGTCTAGTCTCTCTGGTCTGGCTCCGCCCTCTAGGTGGCCATCCCCTTGTGTCTGACTAGCCAATTACCCCTGGTGTGGAGTGGAAAGTGGGATTTTGGTGTGTGTGGGTGTTGCTGGCACTGGTGTTCCAGGTCCCAGGGGGTAGGCCCTGCATCCTGGTGAGGATGCAGTACCTTGTAGTGCCCTGAGTGGATCAGGGGTGCTCGCTACAACCCCAAAGAAAGATAAGTCTATAGGGCCATTTACATTCTGCGAAATCGCTAACGATATATCGTCAGGGTCACGGTGTTTGTGACGCACATCCGGCGTCGTTAGCGACATTGCAGCGTGTAACACCTATGAGCGACCTTAAACGATCGCAAAAGAGGTAAAAATCGTTGGTCTGTGATACGTCGTTCATTTACCAAAATCGTTGTCTGGTCAGTAGCGAGGTTGTTTGTCGTTCCTGCTGCAGCACACATCGCTATGTGTGACACCGCAGGAACGAGGAACAACCTCGTACCTGCGGCTGCCCGCAATGAGGAAGGAAGGAGGTGGGCGGGATATTCGTTCCGCTCATTTCTGCCCCTCTGCTTGTATTGGACGGCTGCCGTGTGACGTCGCTGTGACGCCGCATGAACCGCTCTCTTAGAAAGGACCACAGCGACGTCGCAGGGAAGGTAAGTCCGTGTGACGGGTGTAAGCGATGTTGTGCGCCACGGGCAGCGATTTGCCCGTGACGCACCACCGACGGGGGTGGGGTACGCTCGCTAGCGAGATCGCAGCATGTAAAGCACCCTTAAGGGGGTCAGACTGGCAGATTGGGAGACCTTGGTGGCCATTCAACTAGCCCACAATGACCAATCCACTTTCCAGGACACTGCTCATGTAGAAATGCTCGGACCTGACACCCATAGTGTGGGAGGCATTTTCGGCTGCCACCAACAGCTATAGGATAGGCTAGCAATGTAAAAGTAGTGGATAACCTCATTAAATGGGAGTGGCAGTCGCTACCATGGAAAAGCTTCCCTCTGGATTTCGTTTTCAACCAAACACTATATAATGAAGTGTGCAATTTTTGTACTAGTAAACACACAGTATGTGGAGAGACGAAACAAAGTGGTGATGAAACAAATATTAAAGATAAAAACAGCCTGTTATAGCAAATTAGAAGCACAATGCATAACAGATGTCACAGCTTCCAAAATAAACAGCATAGTTCAGAATCTTTCCAAGCTAATGAGTCAAGAAAAATGTTTGTAAATTGTACGGGTTGTAACATACTGTATGCGTAAAGTGTTTAATGTGTGACCTCAGAAATTAGCACTTTAACAATCACATTACCAGTACTGTATAACTAGTAATTAAAGGGAATCTGTCAGCTGTTTTTTGCTGCCTCATCTCAGATCAGCATGATGTAGGTAAAGACATACTGAATATAACAATGTATCACTTAGATTACTAGATGTAGCCGTTCTGACACAAAGTTTTTATATTTAGCAATGCAGCAGAGCGGAGAGAACTGCCCCGCCCCCACCAGGCTCTGTACAGACATTGTACATTGACAGTGAGCTGCTAATCAGAGGAGGGGGCATGCTGGACAACATGACACAAAACCAGCTTGTCCTAACAATTATAATGTCCTACTGCTAAAAAAAAATACCACAAACCTTAACAAGAGACATTACTGAACTCGCTGTGTTAACCCCTACAGCTTCATATTACATACCAAAAACCTGCTGACATATTATCTTTAAATTAAGCTTAGCTGGGAGATGGCCTCATGAATTTTCAAACTTCTTAGCACATAACTTGTAAGGCTATGTTCATATCAGGTTTTAGCCTATCGTCAATGGTTTATGTCTGAGGTCATGGAAAAGGATTCTGACATGTAAGCTGATGGGGCCATTGATTTTAAGGCTGTGTGTCCACATTGAGCTTTTGATGCTGAGTATTTTTGCTGTGTCAAAAATGCAGCATCTTACAGTTCCATCAAAGTGGATTTATACAAATCTCCTGCCCTCTGTGATTTTTCACTCAGTGTAAACTGTCCTGTGATGCAGGTTTCAAACCAGCAACATGTCAATTTTGTGTTAGGGGCACGCTGAGTTTTATGTGCAGATTTTCCCCTTAGGCCTCGGTTCCCCTTACATATAGCTTCCGATGTGAGAGTATCAGAAGCGATATGTTAATGACCCTCTGCTGTGAGCATCAGCCGATGGTCATGTGACTGTGATCCGATCTTGCGATTGGATCACAGCTGCGGAGAAGGGGGAAGCAATGTCTCCCCATCTCCTCCTCTGCCTGTCACTGCGTACATCACACTGCAGTCAGATGACATGTGAGTGCACTGCGAAGTTTCACGCACACCCATAGACTTGTATGGGTGTGTGTGAGCCGAGTCTCACTGCCAAATGCAGATATGGCATAAGAAATCAGTCACAGATGGACACTGTCGTGGGCGGGGAGGGCGCTGCGCTCACCATGCTCGGGTCCGGCGCTACTGCTGCTGCTCGGTGGTGGCTCGAGCGGTGGGCCGGATCCCGGGGACTCGAGCGGCGCTCCTCGCCCGTGAGTGAAAGGGGGGTGGTTTGGTTTAGGGATATTGTCCGTAACGCCACCCACGGTTGTGGTGAGATTGGTGACACCACCGCTGCTCTGGACGGGGATCCCGGGAGCGATGACAGGGAGCAGCTTGGATGTTGGTTCTCCCCTCCGTGGGTAGGGGGTTGGTTGTCCCGGGGCCCGGTGAGGGAGGTAGGGATGGATGGCAGGCGGGCTACGGGGCCTGGTGAGGTGCAGGGTCGCGGGGGCAGGGCTGTGCCGCACGGCACGGTGGTACTCACTCAGCCAATGATGAATGCAAAGTCTCCGGTAAAACAAACGGCTGGATGGACGGGTCCCACAGACGGCTGCGGCGTTTCTCCTCCCGGCAGGTTGATGGTGACTGCCTTTCCCTGCACCTGTGTAGTGTGTACAGTTCCAATGGGTTCCCACCGGTAACCCGCTCCCCAGCTTGGATGGGTGCTGAAGGAGCCCCTTTTGCCCGCAGGCTCTGTCCCTGGGAACTGTAGCCTTGGCGGTGACTGTGTTTCCCTTTACGGTTTGAGCTGTCGCCTTCAATCGGGTCTTGGCTGCTGGGAAACCCCGGAGGTTCCCTTTGCTAACGGATTTGACAATTTCAACGGCGACTCCTAGCCTTGTCGGGGTCCGTAAGCCCTGCCGGATGGTGCTGGCTTCTCTTTGTTCACCGGTCCGGTACCGCCGGGCCACCGCCCGTCCACGGTCCTTAGAGGCTCACTCTAATCGGCCTCTCCTGCAGACGGTCACCACCGTCTGCCAACCTTGCTGTACTGTCCGGGCCACACACCCGGACCGACTTCAGTCTGCTCCTCTACCACTTCACTTCCTCTCACTTCCACTTCAAAACTCATCTGACTGTTTTCCTTTTCGTGCCTCCAGGACTGTGAACTCCTCGGTGGGCGGGACCAACCGCCTGGCCCACCCCCTGGTGTGGACATCAGCCCCTGGAGGAAGGCAACAAGGATTTTGTGTTTGGCTTCGGTGTGCCTAACCGGGGTGTGGGGTGTGTTGGTGTAGTTCTGTGACGACCTGGCTTGTCCAGGGTGCCACATTCCCCCTTAGTAAAATACAGACCGTCCGTGGGCTGCCCGTCTATCACGGGTTTTATTTTAACTGAAAAGATAAAATGGTAAAACATGTAAAACAAGCATTTTGCATTCTTCCCACATCGGGAGGCACATTTCTTAAACGTTTCTAATGGTAGTCTCTATTAACGGTATGGCTTCTGCTCTCTCCCACCCAAGCAACCTGGCCCTGATGCTGCCCCTAAGCAAATGGGCAGCACCCCTTGACCCCAGTCCAGCACCAAGTTGTCCGAGCAGGTTCTGTCCCTTTCAGGGGACCCACGTCCATGGGGACCCCTGAACCCCCGGAGGATCGCCACCGGTTACGGTAGTGGCGGGCCTGGGCCATCACTTTCCTCCAGGCCCATCCTCCCAAATCAGCCTCTCCAGAGGCGGTCACGGTTTCAAGCCAACAACATTTCTATTTACATACCACAAGTTCGTGGTTGCCCTGCTAGTTCTCGGGCTTGTCCGTAGCAGTTTCTACGCATTGGTTTCCATACAGTCCCCACGGGGACAACAGTTGCCGGCAACGACCGGTTCAATCAAAGTAGTAAATCAGGTCACATCTTCGGTTAATTTGCTTATCATTTTGGAGCTTTCAAACTGGTGGTCCCAACGGGGACAACTTGCAGCGGGGCTCCGCTGACTTTCACTCTGACTCCTCGGTGTCGGCCAGGGGAGGGGGCTCGGCAGATACTCGGGCCTCTTGACTGCCCCTCAGCTTCGCATCCATCGTGAAGCACCGCCTCTCCCCGCAGTGCCTGGTGTACTGCACCAAGTCTCCTGGCATCAGGTTGCGGCCCGGGTGATCCTCTGGCAAATGAGCATTGACGTCCCGTCGGGCCACAAAAACTTCGGCCTCCAGGCCCGGCTCATAGATAAAACCATAGCCCCGACGGACGTCAAACCTCCTCACTTGTCCTTCATAGAGCGGGCCCCGGACACGGAAGGTTGCTTGGCGAAGGCTTTCTTTTTCCCGAATCGTGCGAACCACCAGCTCCGCCTTCCTTCGCTCCCTCTCGGCAATTTCTTGGCCCAGCGGGGTCTGTTCCCTGTCTCAATACGGGGCCGCTGCGAGCCCCTGCGCACGGGTCGGGCCTCGCGAGACCTTCTGGACACTGCCCACCACTGGCAATCTGAGTGGAAGGTCCCGCGGTGACTTGGCCTGGGGTGCTGCCTTGCAGCGGCAACCCGGCGCAACCTCAGCCGAGGTGTGGGGAATGGGCACAGGGGTCCTCTCCCGCCGGACCTCTGCCTTCTCCTGCATGAGACGGGCTACCGGGGCCGATGCGGGGTCAGGCACAATCAGCGGTGCCTCCGGTACAGTTTCAACAACGGGCTCGGCCTTCGGCATCTTCCAAAGAAGCGGTGCTGCACAGTCACAGGCTTCGGCTGCAGATCGGTCCGCCTGGGCGGATGGTCGGGTACCGCTACTGGTGGGGAAGGTAGCGGTCCTAGTGGCAGGGCAGCAGCAGCCAACACGGGTAGCGGGGAAGGTAGCAGGGCGAGCGGGTGTAGACTGGGCCCCTCGGCCGCGATGACCGACCCACTAGGGGTACAGGGGAGTGGGTCACTTACCCTCTCCTCCAAGACTCCCTCCACCTCGCGCCTCTACTACTCGAGGAGACGCTCGAGCGGGGACTTTTTGCGCCCAAAATGGCTGCTTCTCAAAATTTTCGGCCGGACACCTCTGGCGGTAACAAGGCGCACCTCTACCAGACGGCAGAGCGGTAAGATCCTGTTCGTGACGCCAAGTTGTCGCGGGCGGGGAGGGCGCTGCGCTCACCATGCTCGGGTCCGGAGCTGCTGCTGCTTGGTGGTGGCTCAAGCGGTGGGCCGGATCCCGGGGACTCGAGCGGCGCTCCTCGCCCGTGAGTGAAAGGGGGGTGGTTTGGTTTAGGGATATTGTCCGTGACGCCACCCACGGTTGTGGTGAGATTGGTGACACCACCTCTGCTCTGGACGGGGATCCCGGGAGCGATGACAGGGAACAGCCTGGATGTTAGTTCTCCCCTCCGTGGGTAGGGGGTTGGTTGTCTCGGGGCCCGGTGATGAGTTAGGGATGGATGGCAGGCGAGTTACGGGGCCTGGCGAGGTGCAGGGTCGCGGGGGCAGCGCTGTGCCGCACGGCACAGTGGTACTCACTCAGCCAATGATGTACACAAAGTCTCCGGTAAAACAAACGGCTGGATGGACGGGTCCCACAGACGGCTGCGGTGTTTCTCCTCCCGGCAGGTTGATGGTGACTGCCTTTCCCTGCACCTGTGTAGTGTAAACGGTTCCAATGGGTTCCCACCGGTAACCCGCTCCCCAGCTTGAAGGTTGCTGAAGGAGCCCCTTTTTGCCCGCAGGCTCTGGCCCTGGGAACTTTAGCCTTGGCGGTGACTGTGTTTCCCTCTCTCGGCTGGACTGTTGCCTTCTGTCGGGACTTGGCTGCTGGGAACCCAGGAGGTTCCATTCGCTAACGGATTTGACAAATTGCACGGCGACTCCTAGCCTTGTCGGGGTCCGTAAACCCCTGCCGGATGGTGCTGGCTTCTCTTTGCGTACCGGTCCGGTACCGCCGGGCCACCGCCCGTCCACGGTCCTTACGGCTAGCTCCAGTAGGCCTCTCCTGCAGACGGTCACCACCGTCTGCCAACCTTGCTGTTCCGTCCGGGCCACACACCTGGACCACCTTCTGTCTGCTCCTTTACCACTTCCTCTCCTAACTGAAACTCAACTGAAACTCACTTCTTTTTCCCGCCTCCAGGACTGTGAACTCCTCGGTGGGCGGGACCAACCACCTGGCCCACCCCCTGGTGTGAACATCAGCCCCTGGAGGGAGGCAACAAGGGTTTTTTGTCTGACTTAGGTGTGCCTGACCGGGAGTGTGGGGTGTGTTGGTGTAGTGCTTGTGACGTCCTGGCTTGCCCAGGGCGCCACACCACCACCAGTGGGCTCTTATATACAGCATTATATCATGCTATATATAATACTCACCTTATACCGGTGAAGTTGGGTCAAATAGACGTCTTTGTCCTCCGGTGCCGGCGCCTCCTCCTTCAGACATCTTTGTCCTCCATCTTCTGAAGTCACGGTGCATGACGTGTCCTACGTCATCCACACTTGCCGGCATTCAGGTCCTCAGCAGGGCAGATCAAAGTATTGTAGTGCGCATGTGCGGGACTGGCAAGTGTGTATGACGTAGACGCGTCAAGCACACAGACTTCAGAAGAAGGACGAAGATGGCTGAAAGAGGAGGCGCCGGCACTGGAAGACGAAGACGCCCATTTGAGCCAACTCTACCGCAGCGACCAGTTTAGGTAAGTATTATGAAGTGTTTTTTATGCTCTACACAGCGGCCTAGGCTCTTATATACAGCATTTTAGAATGCTGTATATAAGAGCCCACTGGTGGTGGCCGCAGCTTATAGGGCAAAAAACTGGTGACAGGTTCCCTTTAAAGTTGCTGTATACTTTACAATACAAGTCAGTGGGAAAGATCAAATGATGCTACAATGGAATCAGAAAACACTCAGAAGAATAAACACATTGTTTATTCTTTTTCATACATAAGCCATAGTTGGGAACACTATTTAGTAAGAGTATATAAGATCTACAGGACATAGTCTAGTGAGACTGCCTGAGGAAGCCCATGCGAAACGTGCGTAGGGGTTATAACAGTGCCATATATAAACTGGGATCACTATGGTTAAGTGTAGTAAATAATGTTTGTATCTATACTGCTATGTAGTGACTTGATTGATCTTACTATATCATTAGTATTTTCTGTACACATACCCCATTGAAGACTTGATTCTCCCCTTATGGACTCTTGGTATTGGGCATTAGACAATTTATCTTTTTTGTAGTCCTGCACTATGCATGTTTTATCAATATTGTATTGACTGTCTGTTTGTATCTATGTTTAATAAAATTTATATGGATTTTTTTCTACTATGAGGGTGATTTTCATGGCTCCATATTGTTATAGGTTAGAATTCTGTGGAGGAGCTTTTCACAGCTGTATCCGCGAATGTATAAATCCTTGTTCCCTATTCTCACTTGGGTTTACTGGGAAACTCTGTCGATGCGTTTTTTACTTTTTTTTAATAAGCCATAGTTGGCCAATGTTGAAAATTAAATAGGTATATTGTAATTAATAGGAAAAAAATATGTAGCACATATCCTAAAATGTAAATGATCTTCCGTGATTTATCGTTATCTCAGGCCAGATGCGCTCTTAATCACGAGTGACATCTTGTCTATGTATTTGTCTTTCTTACTAGTATGCAGTAACTTTTCCAGATTGTCAATTACCATGTTGTGAACAGATTACTCACAAGTATAATTTATACCTGTGTAAAAACCTGCGTTGGAGTAATTCTAAGCGTATATGTGGATATTGTTACTTTTTGGCAATCGTCTACTGGCTTGTTGTCAAATAAGGTTCTTTGATGAGGCAGAACACGCTTAGATTACAGGGATTTGGCAGCCATGAGAATAATATGTCATGTTGTCTGGTTCCAGCTTAGTATCATAGATTTAATTTACTGGCAGAGCTAGAACGATTAGGTAATGGAGAGCAAGTACACTCACCAAATCACAAATGCGTCTATGAGACTTATTTAAAGGGAACCTGTCAGATGCAATATGCACCCAGAACCATGAGCAGTTCTGGGCACATATTGCTAATCCCTGCCTAATTGTTCCTGTATAATCTAGTATAGATAAAGAGTTCTTTAGAAAAAGTATTTCTAACCATCTTTTATCATATGCTAATGAGTGCAGGGGCTAGTCACAAGGGAGTTTGTTCCCTTGGCTAGTCGGCCCCCTTATCATGTTAGCACACCCACAGGGCGTGCTAACATTCTTAGGGGTCCTACTAGCCAAGGGAACTAATGCCCTTGTGACTAGTCCCTGCGCTCATTAGCATATGATAAAAGATTGTTAGAAATACTTTTTCTAAAGCTCTCTTTATCTAGACTAGATTATACAGGGGCAGTTAGGCAATTATTATATGTAATTATTATCTGTAATTATCTGTAATTTAAATGAAGACCATTGATGTTATGTGGAGGTATTAAAATAAATATAAACTAAAACAAGACTAAAAACACAACTTAGTAAAACAGCATAGTGTTTATTACTATCGTGCCACAGGAACCCACGACACGTGGTCTGAAATGCTTCAACATGTAGAGAGATCCTCTGTAATTACAGGAATCTCCACTGACTATAACATTTAATGTAGTTACAGTAGATGTATGAAATAGTATTCACAATCTCACGCACAATGTAATTAAAATATCTGATATGAAATCTACACGTGTTAAAGAGCAGTGTGAGCGCATCAGGTGTAGACTTAAACATGACTAATCAGAAAACGCTCTCATTGTCTCGTATGCGGAAAAAAATGGATATTACCGGTGTACATACAGTCATATGAAAAGGTTTGGGCACCCCTATTAATGTTAACCTTTTTTGTTTATAACAATTTGGGTTTTTTCAACAGCTATTTCAGTTTCATATATCTAATAACTGATGGACTGAGTAATATTTCTGGATTGAAATGAGGTTTATTGTACTAACAGAAAATGTGCAATCCGCATTTAAACAAAATTTGACAGGTGCATAAGTATGGGCACCCTTATCAATTTCTTGATTTGAAAACTCCTAACTACTTTTTACTGACTTACTAAAGCACTAAATTGGTTTTGTAACCTCATTGAGCTTTGAACTTCATAGGCAGGTGTATCCAATTATGAGAAAAGGTTTTTAAGGTGGCCACTTGCAAGTAGTTTGCCTATTTGAATCTCCTATGAAGAGTGGCATCATGGGCTCCTCAAAACAACTCTTAAATGATCTGAAAATAAAGATTATTCAACATAGTTGTTCAGGGGAAGGATACAAAAAGTTGTCTCAGAGATTTAAACTGTGAGTTTCCACTCTGAGGAACATAGTAAGGAAATGGAAGAACACAGGTACAGTTCTTGTTAAGCCCAGGAGTGGCAGGCCAAGAAAAATATCAGAAAGGCAGAGAAGAAGAATGGTGAGAACAGTCAAGGACAATCCACAAACCACCTCCAAAGACCTGCAGCATCATCTTGCTGCAGATGGTGTCACTGTGCATCGGTCAACAATGCAGCGCACGTTGCACAAGGAGAAGCTGTATGGGAGAGTGATGCGAAAGAACCAGTTTCTGCAAGCACGCCACAAACAGAGTCGCCTGAGGTATGCAAAAGCACATCTGGATAAGCCAGTTACATTTTGGAAGAAGGTCCTGTGGACTGATGAAACAAAGATTGAGTTGTTTGGTCATACAAAAAGGCGTTATGCATGGAGGCAAAAAAACACGGCATTCCAAGAAAAGCACTTGCTACCCACAGTAAAATTTGGTGGAGGTTCCATCGTGCTTTGGGGATGTGTGGCCAATGCCGGCACTGGGAATCTTATTAAAGTTGAGGGTTGCACGGATTCAACTCAGTATCAGCAGATTCTTGACAATAATGTGCAAGAATCAGTGACGAAGTTGAAGTTACGCAGGGGATGGATATTTCAGCAAGACAATGATCCAAAACACCGCTCCAAATCTACTCATGTATAAAGCTGTGGACAAAGAAGCGCAAATAGGGTATTACCCCAATAAAATGGGGTGAGGGAAGGGGAGTGAATACTCACCAGATGGAGTTGTGCAAGTCACAACCCCTTTGACAGCATGTAAATCGTTAATCCAGGCAGCAGCCACCCGCCGGCAGATAACAGAGAACAATAGAGATAGGTGATAATGCCGCGCCACAGATCACTTCAGGAACAGTAAGATTAACGTATCTTTATTGGCATAGGTCTACGCGTTTCAGGAGTCAAGCTCCCTTCCTCAGGACCGTAAGGAACCAAGAGACATCAAATCTAAAATGGTGTCCACTGACATACATTAAATAACTCCATTGACGTCACAGGGACCATCCCCCATGAAAAAAACGAGCGGGAAGAGCACGTTGCATCAGAGAACATGACATCATATACATATTTGCATATGCTAATCAAAACACACTATGCGCAAAAACACATCTATAAGACAGTCAATGTGAAAAAGAACAATGATCAAAGCATAGACTGTATGAACAAAATGAATAAAAACCAATAAAGGAATGATGTGCAAAAAAAAACAAAAAAAATGTGTGTTAAATGAGTGTAAAAAAAAAAAAAAAAAAAAAAAGACAGACAATCATTACACTCATTTAACACACATTTTTTTTTTTTTTGCACATCATTCCTTTATTGGTTTTTATTCATTTTGTTCATACAGTCTATGCTTTGATCATTGTTCTTTTTCACATTGACTGTCTTATAGATGTGTTTTTGCGCATAGTGTGTTTTGATTAGCATATGCAAATATGTATATGATGTCATGTTCTCTGATGCAACGTGCTCTTCCCGCTCGTTTTTTTCATGGGGGATGGTCCCTGTGACGTCAATGGAGTTATTTAATGTATGTCAGTGGACACCATTTTAGATTTGATGTCTCTTGGTTCCTTACGGTCCTGAGGAAGGGAGCTTGACTCCTGAAACGCGTAGACCTATGCCAATAAAGATACGTTAATCTTACTGTTCCTGAAGTGATCTGTGGCGCGGCATTATCACCTATCTCTATTGTTCTCTGTTACCAAATCTACTCAGGCATTCATGCAGAGGAACAATTACAATGTTCTGGAATGGCCATCCCAGTCCCCAGACCTGAATATCAATGAACATCTGTGGGATGATTTGAAGCGTGCTGTCCATGCTCGGCGACCATCAAACTTAACTGAACTGGAATTGTTCTATAAACAGGAATAGTCAAATATACCTTCATCCAGGATCCAGGAACTCATTAAAAGCTACAGGAAGTGACTAGAGGCTGTTATTTTTGCAAAAGGAGGATCTACAAAATATTAATGTCACTTTTATGTTGAGGTGCCCATACTTATGCACCTGTCAAATTTAGTTTAAATGCGGATTGTAGATTTTCTGTTAGTACAATACACCTCATTTCAATCCAGAAATATTACTCAGTCCATCAGTTATTAGATATATGAAACTGAAATAGCTGTTGCAAAAACCCAAATTGTTATAAAGAAAAAAGGTTAACATTAATAGGGGTGCCCAAACTTTTTCATATGACTGTATTTTACGTCTCAGTCATGTCAGTCTTTATAATCTGTATTTGTATAAATAAAAATCAGGAGTAGAAACTGCAGAGATAAAAATTATACTTTAAATATTGAGACCGGTGCTGTTCTTGGCTTCAGCTTACACAAATAGTAATAAAACACTGACGACCGAACATACTCTCCTGTGAATAAGGGATCATACTACATGCTAATATACTGAAAACTCTATCCATGCCTTCACTGTCTGCCTTATGATGCACTGTATGTGAACTGGAATAAATACAGAAGATTTTGTACCTCAATGCTGGATTTCTACCCTTTTTCTTTTGGATGGCACATGGTGTACCTAGAGTAAAGCGATCTGCTGCACTAAATCAAAGGTGAAGCAAACAGTATGCAGACACAGACCAGCCAGATGGAGGCAAAAAATATTATTTTTTCTATATGTTTCTATATGTTATAGGATGTTTAAGCATATGTCTGGAAAAGTTCTCAGTGTACACTTTAGGCCTCGCCCCCACTTACTGAGTGTCATCTGCTGCGAGAGGGAACCGAGTGTCATAAGCTGCGAGCGTGAGGCAAGTGTCATCTGCTGGGAGCACGAGCCGAGTGTCATCTGCTGCGAGCATCAGCCGAGTGTCATTTGCGGCGAGGGTGAGCCGAGTGTCATCTGCTGCGAGGGTGAGCCGAGTGTCATCTGCTGCGAGGGTGAGCCGAGTGTCATCTGCTGCGAGGGTGAGCCGAGTGTCATCTGCTGCGAGGGTGAGCCGAGTGTCATCTGCTGCGAGGGTGAGCCGAGTGTCATCTGCTGCGAGGGTGAGCCGAGTGTCATTTGCTGCGAGCGTGAGCCGAGTGTCAGCTGCTGCGAGGGTGAGCCGAGTGTCATCTGCTGCGAGCGTCAGCCGAGTGTCATCTGCTGCGAGCGTCAGCCGAGTGTCATCTGCTGCGAGCGTGAGCCGAGTGTCATCTGCTGCGAGCGTGAGCCGAGTGTCATTTGCTGCGAGGGTGAGCTGAGTGTCATCAGCTGCGAGCAGGAGCCGAGTGTCATCAGCTGCGAGCAGGAGCCGAGTGTCATCAGCTGCGAGCGTGAGCTGAGTGTCATCAGCTGCGAGCAGGAGCCGAGTGTCATCTGCTGCGAGCAGGAGCCGAGTGTGATCAGCTGCGAGCAGGAGCCGAGTGTCATCAGCTGCGAGCAGGAGCCGAGTGTCATCTGCTGCGAGCGGGAGCTGAGCTTCATCAGCTGCGAGCGGGAGCCGAGCGTCCTCTGCTGCGAGCGGGAGCCGAGCGTCATCTGCTGCGAGCGGGAGCCGAGCGTCATTTGCTGCGAGAGTGAGCCGAGAGAGAGATTATCCTCCTCTCTGATCCTTCAGCAGCGTGGGAAATGGTACAGATCATGCTTCTTTTATTTTCGAACCGTGAATCAAGTAGCAACCATTTTTGAATTTGTGTAAAGCCAAAATTTCAGAAAATTTAACTCAAACGCATTCTTCGGCAGATTGATCAATAATAAAGAAAAGTCCAGCTCACTCGCCACCAGGTTCAGGGATCTCATGGTTTTCGTGAAAAGGAAAAATGAAGAAATATCCAGCTCCAACGATCCAAATAAAATAATAAATGACTTTATTGAATAATCCACAAAAATAAAAACAGAGTGTAGTTATGCTACACATTTCAGATCAATAATTTATGATCATTTTTCATGCCAAGAAGAAGGATCATAATTGATCTGAAACGCATAGCGTATCTACACTCTGTGTCCTGTTCATATTTTTTGTGGATTAATCAATAAAGCCATTGATTATTTTATTTTGATCGTGGGAGCTGAATATTTGAATATATTGAGCCCCTCATTTCTACAGGAGTTGAAATAGAAGGGAAAAAGGATCCGAGCCCTTCAGTTATTCTATTCTGCCATTCAGAAGTATCTAAATGTTATCTTTCCTGCTCTCCTCACCTTTTTACACGGTGACATTATTTATACAATTTTATTATCAGAGGGAAATACCAAAAGGATGTCAGACAAAATATTTGTTTGTCGGGAATTTTTTTCTCATCACTTAATCCTGTATCCTTGTTGTATATAATTAAAACGTAGACCTTAAATAGATAAAGCTGTGAGAAGTAAGAAAACAATGTAACTAATTACATACTTTTGAGTTGTCATTCCTGAATTGCAGGTAAAGGATAACTACACCTTATCTCATTCCTAGAAGATCACGTTATGTGGAACTGCAGATTTTAATCTTGGATTACTGGACACAATGAAATACATACTGAGCATTTATATTCCTATACCAGCTTTCTTCGGAAAGTATTGTCTTAGAGGCCACGCACATGAGCATTGTGGAAAGGAACATAGGATATCCACAGTCACCCTATACGGACAAAAGTATTGTGACTCCTCCACATTACAGTTATAGGCTACCCATTCTAATGCGGGCTTTACCCGAGACGAGCTATCGTGCGATGCATCGTCGGGGGTCACGGTTTTCGTGACACACATCCGGCATCGTTCACGACGTTGTCTCGTGTGACACCTCCGAGCGACGCAGAATCGCTCACAAATCGTGAGTCGTGTACTCGTCGTCGCTAAGTTTTAAAAAATTGTTTATTTAACATGGCACCGGTTGTTCATCGTACCCGGGGTAGCACACATTGCTCCGTGTGACACCCCGGGAACGATGAACACAACTTACCTGCGTCCCGCAGCACCCGCCGGCTATGCGGAAGGAAGGAGGTGGGCGGGATGTTACGTCCCGCTCATCTCCGCCCCTCCGCTTCTATTGGCCAGCGGCTGTGTGAAATTGCTGTGACGCCGAACGTCCCTCCCCCTTCAGGAAGAGGATGTTCGCCACCCACAGCGAGGTCGCTCAGCAAGTAAGTACATGTGACGGCGGTTTAATGACTTTGTGCGACACGGGCAGCGATTTGCCCGTGACGCACAAACAACGGGGGCGGATACGATCACTCGTGCAATCGTACGATAGATCGTAACGTGTAAGGCCCGCATAAACCATAGATATTGATGTGGAGTTGGTCCTCACTTTTTGTGGCTATAACTATTCCGAGAAGGTTTTCTACAGGATTTTGTAGTTTAACTGTAGGAGATAGTGCCCATTCATCCATAAGAATACTTGTGAGGTCAGACATTGATGTTGGAGCAGGATCAAAATCTCTAGTGTGGGGAAGCGAAAAAAGCCTTCCACAAACTCTTCCCACATCGTCGGAAGTTACAATTGTCCAAGATGTCATGGAATGCCAAGTCTTAAAATTTCTCTTCATTGGAACTTTGGAGCTTAATAAAACCCCTGAAAAGCAACTCAGTTGCATTATCCCCCCCCAAAAAAAAATTACAGCTAGCACAATGCACAGGCCGGTAACATTGTATTACAAATCGCCAAACCCAGACTTGTCCAGCAGATGTCAGAGAGAAATGTGTGATTCGCCACTCAAAAGAACGATTTTCACTGCTCCGGAAGCCATTTGCAGTTTGCTTTACCACTCCGTCCGAAGCTTTTCACAGTGCTTAGCGATGTAAGGCTATGTGCGCACGTTGCGTACTGTCCCTGTAGAAATTTCTGCAGTGATTTGAACAGCACACGTGCGCTTCAAATCGCTGCAGAAAGAGTCCGTAATGAAAAAAAAAAAGCCGATTTCATGCGCTCTGAGTGCAGCCCCTCCCATAGACAGAGCGGGCGCTGTATGCAGAGCGCAGGAAAGAAGTGACATGTCACTTCTTAGAACGCGCGCTTCGGGCACCTGGGGTGGTGGCTCGAGGGTCTCCGGACCTGGGGGTCTCGCGGACATGCCGAATTAAAAGGGGGACGTAGATGTACGGGCTGGGCCGTATTAAGTTCGTGACGCCACCCACGGTGTGTGGTGTGGTGGGACACCACCGCTGCTGTTGTGGGCACCCGGGGGAGATGTGATGGCAGCTAGATGTTAACCCCTCCGTGGGTAGGGATGGTTGCCCCGGGACCCAGTGTCTTTGTGCAGGGTATAGCGACAGCAAGGGGATGTTTGATTACTCACAGTCAATAAACCGCATGAGTCTTTTAACCAAGGTGCTGGTGGCCGGCCGCCGCAGCCAGTTGCATTCGGATCCCCCACCTGGGCTGGTGGTTTCTGTTCTGTTCCTCTGCACTGACTTTGTGTAGATGGACTTCCTAGTCTGAAACTCAGGAGTCCGCTCCCGGCTGGATATGGCCTAAGGAGCCGTGCCCGCAGACGCTGGCCCGTGGGATCTATGGGCCCTGGCGGTGGCCTCCTATCCCTATCGGTGGGCTGTTGTCTTCTATGAGGGACTTTGGGTGGGACAGGACCTATGATCCTGGCCTCAATCGGTGAATTAACTAGGCCGCTGGTTTCCGATCCTGTCTTCAGGGTCCGAGTACCCCTCTTTGTGCTACGGTTTCCAGGTCGGTTCCCCGTGTCGGTATCAGCGGGCTACAACCCTGGGGGGTGATGGGATGGTGGATGTAGGACGTATATGTACGGGTTGAGCCGTACGGAGTTCGTGACGCCACACACGGGATGTGGTGATATTGGACACCACCGCTGCAATTACGGGGCACCCGGGGGAGATGTTGCGCAGCAAGTTGTTAACCCCTCCGTGGGCAGGGATGGTGGCCCCGGGACCCGTTGGGGAGGTTTGGTGCAGGGAGATTGGCGACCGCAGGGTGCTGGTGTACTCACTATGGAAGAAACACACGGGTTTCTGCTAAACCAAGGTGATGGTGGTCGGTGCCCGCAGCCGGCTGCGTTCGGGTTCCACCACTCGGCTGGTGGTCTCTGTCTTTTTCCTGCACCTGTGTAAGATGGTGGACTGCCTGTGCTTGCAACTTCAGGAGTCCGCTCCCGGCTTGTGGTCGCCTAAGGAGCCCTTTGCCCGCAGACGCTGGCCCGTGGGATCTCTGAGCAGTGGCCTATTATCCCCCTCGGTAGGCTGTTGCCTTCAGTCGGGACTTTGGGTGGGACAGGACCTCTAGTACTGGCCGCAATCAGTTAATTAGTTAGCCCCCAGTCGCTTCTGGACCTAGCTTCAGGGTCTGAGTACCCCCCTTTGTGCTCCGGTTACCGAGTCGGTTCCCCTAGTCGGTACTGGCGGACCACTACCCTGTCTCGGTCCACCTCGGTTCCACCGAGCCGTCTTCCCGGCTCCTGCAGACGGAGACCGCCATCTGCCTCCTAGCCAAAGGCACCAGGGCTCATACCCTGGTACCTGTCAGTTTTCCACAGGCCCAGACACAGGCCTTACCTCCACTCTCCTTCAACTCTCAAACTGATCTCTATCAACTTGACTGTGTACTTTCCCATCCAGGCTGTCTGAACTCCTAGGTGGACATCTTCCAACCGTCTGGTTTCGCCCCCTGGTGTGTCCATCAAGCCCTGAGGGGGTGACTAGGTTTTGAAAGGTTGGCTGTGTGTTACCTGTGAGGGAAAGGTGTAATGCGGGGCCTTATCTGTGACAACCTGGCCCGGCCAGGGCGTCACACTAACATATTTACATTCAAGTATATGTGGTTTCTTCCCTTACGGGAGGCATTTTTCTTAAACGTTGCACAATAAAATTGGGACGGGACGGACCGGGTCCTTCTCACCTCACCCACCCAAAACAACCTAGCCCTGATGCCACCTCTAAAACACAGGTTGGCACCCCTTGCCCGAGTCCAGGACAGGTTCGGGTGTTGCCCTTATGGGCCGGGTAAAAAGTTCCTTACACGGCAGTCTTTTTCAGGGACCCCACGTCCAGGGGACCCCTGATCCGGAGGTTAGTCACCGGTTTCGGTGGTGACTGGGCCTCGGCCGACTCTACCACAGGCCCATCCTCCAATCAGCCTCTCCAGAGACTGCAGCAGGTGAGAAGGTTGGTCAGGGGCTATTTACAAAACCCAAACGTTTTTGGGTTGGCCTGCCAGTTCATGGCCATGGTCCTTTTTTAACTATAAAACGGGAAAAACAGACGGTCCAAATGGGGACTTCAACTTGGGGGTAGCCTGGGAACCACTACCACTGCTGCATGGGGCCGTTTGGCTCCCTTGGCCCCCGGGGGTCAGCATTCCGGGACCAGCTGCAATGCATCCCAGAGCTTTGAACTTCCATCGGGAACGGAGGTGGTATAACAGGTGATGCCGCTGCTCCAGGGAGAGGTGTCAGCCGGCACTCTCCCATCACATAGGAAACAGGGGTCCAGCTCCGGGCAGGCCAAAGAGGTTGAGACGGTCTGGGTACCTCTCTCCCGACGCGACACCGTACGGGTAGCTCAGCTCTCATGGGCCCACACCATGGCCACCATTCTCCGGACCTCCGCCTTCCACTCCAGCACCTGTTGCAGTGACTGCGACCGCACCAGGACACAGAATCTCGCCAGCTCCGGCTCCAGCCAGGCAGCGGTCACCATCGATAAGCGCTCCCGATTCGTGTCCCTCCGCGGGTGTCACCACTCCGCCTCAGGGCGCCGCCATTCCAGCGGTCGGCGCAGCTCCAGCATCAGGTTTAGGAGCAGACATCTTCCCACTTCTCCCCCTCGGTCTTTTTCCAGCACTCTCTTTTTCGGCTTGTTAGTTTCGTTTTATGACCTCGGGGTTCACCTTCCGGCCGTGTTCCCAGGGGGCGGGGCTTCAGCTTCGCGCCCTTTTCTCGGGGAAGACGACGCTGGGCTGCAGTTTTCGCGCCTAAAAATGGCGGCAAAAATGGCGACTTCTGAAAATTTCTCAACGGATCACCGCTGACTGTCCAATTCAAGGCGCACTTCCCCAAGGTAAGTGGATGGGTAAGTATCCTGTTCGTGATGCCAAGTTTTGGGGTGTGCCGCCCCCGTGCCAGCAGCCACCGCTGCTTGGATCCGGGCCTACTGGGGTGATAGCTCGAGGGTCTCCGGACCCGGGGGTCTCGCGGACGCGCCGAATAAAAAGGGGGACGTAGATGTATGGGCTGGGCCGTATTAATTTCGTGACGCCACCCACGGGGATGTTTGATTACGCACAGTCAATAAACCGCATGAGTCTTTTAACCAAGGTGCTGGTGGCCGGCCGCCGCGGCCGGTTGCATTCGGATAGCCCACCCGGGCTGGTGGTCTCTGTCCTGTTCCTCTGCACTGACTTTGTGTAGATAGACTTCCTAGTCTGAAACTCAGGAGTCCGCTCCCGGCTGGATGTGGCCTAAGGAGCCGTGCCCGCAGACGCTGGCCCGTGGGATCTATGGGCCCTGGTAGTGGCCTCCTATCCCTATCGGTGGGCTGTTGTCTTCTATGAGGGACTTTGGGTGGGACAGGACCTATGATCCTGGCCTCAATCGGTGAATTAACTAGGCCGCTGGTTTCCGATCCTGTCTTCAGGGTCCGAGTACCCCTCTTTGTGCTACGGTTTCCAGGTCGGTTCCCCGTGTCGGTATCAGCGGGCTACAACCCTGGGGGGTGATGGGATGGTGGATGTAGGACGTATATGTACGGGCTGGGCCGTATTAAGTTCGTGACGCCACCCACGGTGTGTGGTGTGGTGGGACACCACCGCTGCTGTTGTGGGCACCCGGGGGAGATGTGATGGCAGCTAGATGTTAACCCCTCCGTGGGTAGGGATGGTTGCCCCGGGACCCAGTGTCTTTGTGCAGGGTATAGCGACAGCAAGGGGATGTTTGATTACTCACAGTCAATAAACCGCATGAGTCTTTTAACCAAGGTGCTGGTGGCCGGCCACCGCAGCCGGTTGCATTCGGATCCCCCACCTGGGCTGGTGGTTTCTGTTCTGTTCCTCTGCACTGACTTTGTGTAGATGGACTTCCTAGTCTGAAACTCAGGAGTCCGCTCCCGGCTGGATATGACCTAAGGAGCCGTGCCCGCAGACGCTGGCCCGTGGGATCTATGGGCCCTGGCGGTGGCCTCCTATCCCTATCGGTGGGCTGTTGTCTTCTATGAGGGACTTTGGGTGGGACAGGACCTATGATCCTGGCCTCAATCGGTGAATTAACTAGGCCGCTGGTTTCCGATCCTGTCTTCAGGGTACGAGTACCCCCCTTTGTGCTACGGTTTCCAGGTCGGTTCCCCTTATCAGTACCGGTGGGCTACAACCCTGTCCCGGTCCACCTCGGTTCTGCCGAGCTGTCTTCCCGTCTCCTGCTGACGGAGACCACCATCTGCCTCCTAGCCAAGGCACCAGGGCTCCAACCCTGGCACTGTTCAACTTGAACTTCCTCTGCTGGAGCTACACCTAGCTCCAGTCCACACTCCTCTCCACTCGAACTACAACCTGAACTAACTATTGTTTTCCCGCCCCGGGCTGTCTAGACCCCTGGGTGGGCGTGTCCAACCATCTGGTCCCGCCCACTGGTGTGTCTATCTTTCCCTAAGGAGGGGGTGACTAGGGTTTCAGGTTGGCTGTGTGTTTCCTAAGTGGGGAATGGTGTTGTGCGGGGGCCTATTTGTGACTACCTGGTTTTGCCAGGGCATCACATTATACACTGGGGGTAATGGGGCTGGATGTTAGCCAGCTAGAACAGTGGGGCCGGATGTTATATACCTAGAGCAATGGGGACGGATGTTATCCACTTGGGGCAATTGAGCCGGATGGTATCCACCAGGGGCAATGGGGCGGTATATTATACACTAGGGACAATGGGGCTGTATGGTATCCACCAGGAGCAATGGGGCGGTATATTATACACTGGGGACAATGGGGCTGTGTGGTATCCACCAGGGGCAATGGGGCCATATAGTATACACTTAGCGCATTGGGGCCATATGTTATCCACCTGGGGCAATGGGTCCGGATGTTATACACTAAGGGGCAATGGGGCTGGATGTTATATACTGGGGCAATGGGGCCGGATGTTATTTTAAAGGAGGCAATGGTACTGTATGAAATACATGAAGTCAACAATTAGAAGGCTGTGTGCTAATATTTTGATCCATATTCTGTAATTCTATACTGCTATTCAGACATACAGTATCTCTATGTTATCTTTATATTTTTTGTTCTCCTTGCCCTTTTGTTATAACCAAGGGATTCAGAGAAAATATTTCTGTTTATATTACTGTATAATTCAATCCTACAATCCTTGTAGTTTATAATAAAAAAAATAGATATAAAATAGACAAAGCTGTGAAAACTAACAAGTTACTGTAATAATTACATACCTTTAACTTGTTTTTTCTGAATTGCAGGTGAAATGATGAAAGTCATTTCTCATTCGTAGGAGATAATGTTACGTTGAACTGAAGATTTTAATCCTGGATTGCTGGACACAATAAAATATGTAATGTGTATTATTATTCCTTTACAGGCTTTTGCAATATTTTCTATTGGAAGTATAGACTTATTAGGGGTCATGCACACAGCAAAGCTACATCACATGCATGGGCATTTAAGGGAAGTGACCTCTAAAGCGGGCTTTACACGCTACGACATCGCTAATGCGAAGTCGTTGGTGTCACGGAATTGGTGACGCACATCCGGCCGCATTAGCGATGCCGTTGCGTGTGACACCTATGAGCGATTTTGCATCGTCGCAAAAACGTGCAAAATCGCTCATCGGTGACATGGGGGATCATTCTCAAATATCGTTACTGCAGCAGTAACAAAGTTGTTCCTCGTTCCTGCGGCAGCACACATCGCTCCGTGTGACACCGCAGGAACGAGGAACCTCACCTTACCTGCCTCCCGGCCGTCTATGCGGAAGGAAGGAGGTGGGCGGGATGTTACGTCCCGCTCATCTCCGCCCCTCCGCTTCTATTGGGCGGCTGTTCAGTGACGCAGCTGTGACGTCGCTGTGACGCTGAACGAACTGCCCCCTTAGAAAGGAGGCGGTTCGCCGATCACAGCGACGTCGCTGGGCAGGTAAGTAGTGTGACGGGTCTGGGTGATGTTGTGCGGCACGGGCAGCGATTTGCCCGTGTCGCACAACAGATGGGGGCAGGTACCCACGCTAGCGATATCGGTACCGATATCACAGTGTGTAAAGCCCGCTTAATTCCTACAGCTACAACTCAGCCATAGTGACTCTCAACAATATGGTATCCACTATCACAAATGTTTTTCTGTGGGAATTCTACTAAGGCCTCTTTCACACGTTCGTGAAAATCAAGCATGTTTTTCACGGACGTGTCAAAGGTGCGTTTTGCCCTGCGTGAGCCGTGTTTATGGCACACGTGTGTTCTCCGTGTGTTATCCGTGATAACACACGGAGAACGGGAACTTTCTGCTCACCTGTCCCTGGTGTCGCTGTCCGTGGTGCTGATCTTCGGTCTCCGGTCCTGCCCACTCCCTGCTGCTGCTGCAGCTTCCGGCCGCAGTGAAGTGAATATAGAATGAGTATAATGAGCGGCGGTCGGCAGCAAGTGACAGCAGCGGCAGAGACAGCAGGGCTGGAGAAGGTGAGTAAAGTTTTTTTTTTTCTCAAACACATGTGTTTTCTCCGGCGCTTGTCACACGGAACACCTCCGTGTGGTCCGTTTGCGTTCCGTGTGACACCCATGATGCCGGAGAAAAACGGACATGTTGACATGTGGATCACACAGACACACGTATGCTCCACACATACACACAGTCCATGGCAGAACACGCACGTGAGTGCAGACCCATTGATTTTAATGGGTTTACGTGTGCCAGTGTCTCCGGTACTTGAGGAAAAGGACCAAACACGTACCGGAGACACGGACGTGTGAAAGAGGCCTAAGATTGTGTGCGCACATTGCGTTTTTTTATGAATTTTTTTATGCAGATTTTTGCACAAATCTGCATGTCTATCTTTTTGCCAGCTGTGCCCGCAAAGTCAATGAGAGAACTGAAGTGCTGTGTGCAAGTTCCTTATTTTTTTTCCTTGCAGATTTGGTGCAGAAAATAATTTGCAGTATCTCAATTGTTGGTGTGTTTTTTCCTGTGTTTTTTAGCCCTTCCATCCCGGACGTCCGGTCACGTGCACTATAAAGCCGGGTGTCGCGTTCCAGCTTCAAACTGAAGTAGTATGTATAACCGGAAGTCCAGGGTCCTGAGCACTGAGCCGAAATCCAGCGTCAGGTGGCGATGGCAGCGGAGAGGTGAGTGAGATCATCCTCTGACGCTGCGCATTCATTAGCATGTTACCACACCCACAGGGGTGTACTAACATGCTAATGGGGCCGACTAGCAAGGGAAGCAACGCCCAGGGGACTAGTCCCTGCCACTCATTAGCATATAATAAAGGAACTTTAGAAATACTTTTTCTAAAGATCTCTTTATCTATGCTAGTGTATACAGGGACAGTTAGGCAGGGATTAGCAATATGCACCCAGAACTGCCCGTGGTTCTGGGGGCCTATTGGACCCGACAAGTTCCTTTTAATGAAAACTCATGGCACATTTTGTATGTTACCCACCTCTCTAGCACTAAACGCAACATATTCTATCTCAACCACAGCTGTCTTCTCCTCCAGTGACATCATTTAATACAGTTTAGGTGGCAGGATGATGCCCGGGAATGTAGGTAGATGACATTCTGCCACTAAACTGTGGTGGGCTGCTGTGCTACTTATCACGAGTCACAGACAGTCATGTGGTTTCTGGCTATAGAAGGTCACAGCATCTGGCTACGCAAAATACTCCCTGACTTTCTATTGTTCCTGCTGTCAGAATTCATTAGTTTTCCTGCTGAATTTTTATCTCTCCCCTTTTGGACACAGCAGGAGCTCGCCCTCCACCCAGCTGGTGATCATCAGTATTAACTTGGTGATTTAATATTCCCTTCTTCCCTGGACTGGTGCTTGTGATACTCAGTTCATTCCAGCTCTGGTTGCAAGCAGGTGGTTTGTACTCCTCTGTAGTATCATTGCTGAAAATTTTGCTGGACTCCTGCTTGAGTCATCTATAGATAAGTAGTTCATGCTTTTTCTCCTGTAAGTCCCCCTTGTGTCTTCCGTTAGCGTTTAGTGGGATTGACAAAGAGCTCATCCCACCTGTTCCCTATTTATGGTCCAGCACTAGGGATACCTAGTGTCAGGTATCCAGCTCGGCGCATAGGTGCGGAACCTATCTAGGTTGGTGTGGGACCACCGGGGACCAGCTGTAGGTTCGGTCAGATTTCTCTAGACGCAGGGGTCCCCTTCCCCTACCTTTTGGTACTTATCAAGAACAGCTCATCCCCAGAAGTTTCGAAGAGCCATTAATGACATTTTATATTCAATACAACAGATTATAGGTTAAACAGTTACTAGAACACACTGGAGTTATATTTACCCCTCTTAGGTCTTGTTCACACATTGCGTTAATGCTATGGGTTTTTTTTAATGTTTTTGCCACCAAATAAAATTGCAGCATTTTTCAGTGCCAGCAAAATGAATAAGATTTTCTGAAATCTCATGCCGATGCTGCTTCATTTTCCCTTGCAACAATACAGTGACATCACAAGTCAAGATGCAAGTCAAGTTTATATATGAGATAGTCAAGATGATTGTCTATAAAATGATTGTAGTCTCACGTTGAAAGCTGTAGTGGATGGTGAGATATGGTGAGATATGGAGCCTGAAAGTCAAAAGTTCAAAACATTGTTACCCTTTTGCTTATCAGTGTACAGACAACAGTTTCAGTGTTGCCTATGTGAGGTATACACAGCAGTCTCAGTGTCTCCTATGTGGTGTACATACAGCAGTCTCTGTGTCTCCCATGTGATTTATATACTTCAGATCTCCCACTGCTTGACTTCGATAAACATTACCTGAGCAGTGATGAATTTCCTACTGTGAGATGACCTGCAGTGCAATATTCAGTACATCTGTGTTCGGGACAACTTACTGCTGCAAATTCTTTACAAAACTTAGCAACTTATTGACTGAACTCCAGTCAGACTGATGCAAGCCTGGAAAATCAGTTGTGAGTAGCAACATCACCATTACCAATTAACATCATATGCCTCACCAAAGAGAAGCAGCTCCAGCCATCTCATTAGGGTGAGTTAATGATATCCTTGAGCAGATACAGCAGGATAAAATTAAAGTTAATAATTTTGTACAGCCCCAGCGTGAGTTTATAACTATCCAAATGGCCCTTGGCAGAAAAAAGGATTCCCACCCCTGCTTTAAAGGGAATCTGTCAGCAGGTTTTTGCTATGTAATCTAAGAACAACATGCTTTAGCGGGTTAAAACACAGTTTTAAGTGATATGTCACTTCTCAAGCTTCATGCTGCTGTGTACTTATAATAAAGGTTTTATCAGTAGGACTTTATCACTGTTAGGTCTGGTAAGCCACTGCTAATCTGACCATGTTCCCTCCTGTGATAAGCAGCTCTCTAAGTATAGACAATGTACACAGAAACCTTTGGTGCAGGTGGGCTTAACTTTCTCAGCTTGGCTACATGCTATATGTCACGGGGTGTGATGGTATAACAGGGGACCAGGGATCCTACTCTGGTCTTCAGACTAGGGTGCCCTAGCTGTCACTGATGCCAGAGATACCTGTGATGGTGAAGATGTCTGGGCCGCCTTCCTTTCCCTGCTCCTGGACAGCCCTGATTTAATACCCCCTGTGGTCGATCCCACAGATATGGACAAATGGGGAAACCAAAACTCAATCACACAGCTAGCACACACACAGAGATACAAGACAATATGTGATAAGGAGAAAATAATGAGCAGTCAGGAAATAATCAGACAACAAGAGGGTTTACACAGCACACCAAGCAGCATGCAGAAAATTACTAGCATATGGAAAACAACAGCATACGGACCGGATTAGCAAAAGCTATAGTCGGCATGGGAAGGCCGATTGCTCCATTTTAAAAAGGCTGGGAGTGTTATAGGTCTCCCGCAACATGTGATCCAGCAGACTAGCAGAAATTAACTCCTGCTAGCCCAATCACTAATGATCACACAATTGGTCAATGCGCAAGTCTGCCTGGGCAACTCAGGAGCACCAGAGAAAGCATAATGTGGAGTGTCAGGGAAAATAGTCTGAACAGTATATGACGCCACCATGATAATTGGCGAGTTTAGAGCCAAAAAACGTGTGACCCTATATCTAAGAACGCTGATAGTGTCAGAGCTGCTGCACCCAGTAAACGAAGAGGTACATCTTTGGATTCAGGATCTCTTTTCCTACATTATGCTGCTCTCAGTTGAGGTAGCAAAACCACAGTAACAGATTCCCCTTAAAAGACATGATTCATTAATATTCCCTGTAAACACATAATCATGTGTTAATAGTATTTTATTGTTTATGGATAGCAAGCTTTAATATGTTACTCTTGTCTTTAATTTAAAAGTAATTTTATGACTTTTAGAAAATTGCATTGTTCTTCTGTGACATCAGCCATGTTGGAGGAATGACAGACAACCTGATCATCAGCCTGAATTTCTGATTGGTTGCAGGGAAGGATCACGGTACTTTAAAGAATCACTCTGCATTCCAAAAGGCATTAACACCACATTAACGTGTTTATTGTTATATAGTCAACGTGTGTGATGTTAGGATAAAAACATTTACTGAGGCTATTATAGAAATAAGTCAATGATTACAATATAGGTAAATATTTTTTGTTTCTGGTTACAAATCCTCAGGAATAAGCTGGAAAGAAGAAATAAATATTTACCATAAAGAGTCAGTTTTCTGTTTTGACAGTTCATGTCCACCTTCTAAACGTTTTGCAAGTTTTGTACTAATTGTTACTGTGGCGCCCCTGACCTGGTCAGGCACCACTGAGTGCTGCACCCATGCTGGGAACAGCACAATACAGGTAATCCAGAAGGCTGACAGGGGTGTGGAACACAGGCGCATAGTGATCAGGTCTCACACATGTACCCATGAGAGGACCCCTGGGGATCCCAGGAGGGGGCAAGCCTTCACCTTCACTGGAATAGTGGAGGGGGTAGAGCCTCCATCTCCTCTCAAGGGGTGTGGTGGAGAGTCTGGTTGCTAGGTGGCGTAGGCAAGAACTCCAGAGGGCTCAGTGAGGAGCAGACCTGTGGGGTTGATGCTGTCTAACAGCGCCCGCGCAGTGGCTACTGACGGGGGAGAACGGTCAACTAGGAGTGCTACCTGAAAGCCAGCTTCAGCTAGAGAGAAAGCACGGAGTGGGAAGTAAGGAGACTGCTAGAGAGCACCAGGCCCAACCGGGCGGCAGATCCCGAAGCGAAGATAGATCCAGCTTTCTTCTGCTAAACCTGCCGGTGTGGGGCTCTCAAAGCCCACACCACAACACCACAAAAGCCGCAGCCACGTAACCGCAGTGAGGGCCCATAGGTCACAGGAGGCAAGCAGCTGGAGTGGCCTGGTCCGGGGAACAAGCAAACGGCAAACAAAAGGGGGAGAGAGGCTGCAGCATCTTCCCTGGGTGACCCCCATAGGGACTCAAAGTCGGGGTCACCCCAAACCACCAAGGGCTAAGGAAGGCGAGTCAGTAGTCACCTTCATAAAGTCAGCCTGAAGGATACCTGGTTCCCATCTGGTTCATCTCAGCTACGCCCGGGCTACTCACCCTGCCATCAAATGTGAGTAAAGCCCTTGAAAGACAGTTCTGCCTGTGTGAGTCATTCTGCGACTTGTGGTACTACAAACCTACACCGGGCCCTGGGGCTTGCCTCACTCTCAGGAGGCTATTCCAACTAACTGCACACACCATCAGCCCCAGGCGACCCTCAACCTGCAGTGGCGGTCCCTACTGGCCGCAATACTGAGAGTGGCGTCACGATCAAAACCGAAGATTCCCTACCTGTGACCAGCACCAGCTACGTGGAGTCCCTGAAAGTATGCACCGATACAGCACTTGTGGGGCTTCACATCTGGCGTCACGAACAGGATAAGGACTAGACCTGTCCAGACAGGTGACCATGTGCCTGGGCGGTCCGCTTGAAAAATTGGAAGCGCCGCCATATTGCCACCATGAAAAGCGCGCTGAAAAACAACAGCAGCCCGCGCTGGAAGAAGTTACCGCCCACGAAGAGGTGTGGCTACCCAGAGATCCCCTGCAGAGTTCTGACCTTGCCAGCTATGAGAGTGGAAGCGTCGAGAAACGGCGGAACAGAAAGGGAGCCACCAGCCTGCTGCTGGGAGAGGAGCTGCTGAAAGAGGCAGAGCAGAAACTGGACAGCTTGTTACAGGAGGCAGCGAAGAGTCCACTGCTGGGAGATCGTGCAGAAGACGGCGCAGAAGAAATGGCGTCTGACCGCAGGAACCCAGAACCAGGCTCCGCTGCCTGGTGGTATCGGGAGCTGGCCCAGTTCTGTGACCGACTGGAGACCCGGGTCATAGAGCAGATCAGAGAAGAACGCACGGAGCTCCTGGAGATGGCTGCGG
Source organism: Anomaloglossus baeobatrachus (assembly GCF_048569485.1). NCBI lineage: Eukaryota > Metazoa > Chordata > Amphibia > Anura > Aromobatidae > Anomaloglossus > Anomaloglossus baeobatrachus. The sequence continues at coordinate 203,437,721 of NC_134360.1, read as the reverse complement.
CGGTACGGACCTACGAGGAGGGAGCCGCGCGACGCCTGCCAGACCGAGCGGCGACGACGCAGACCCCGATGCTGCTACCGGTGGGTGAGTCCAGAGATGCCCCGGCCAGCGCAAGTGCCCCGACCCCTGCTGCCACGCCCGCGGTCCCAGAAGAGGCGCCCGGCGCGGCGACGCTGGACCAGGCCGCAGCCACGCTAGAAGCGGCCCGCCAAATCCAGGCTGCTGCAGCCATGCCCCGCCTGTCCCGCAGGGCTCCGACCACCACGGCAGTGCTCATCCGTGCTGCAGGTGTGACGCTGACCCAGGCTGCCACCCTGCTGAACCCGGTCCGCCAAGACCCCACCGCAGCAGCGACGCTCGTCCGCGCCGCAAGTGAGATGCTGAACCAGGCCGCAGCCCCGCCGGGTGCGGCCCGCCAAGCTCCGATTGATGCAGCGACGTCCAGCCCAGCCTGCACAGAGCCCCCTGCAACCGCGACACTAATCCAGGCCGCCGCCATGCCGGGCGCGGCCCGCCAAGACCAGGCCGCCGCCATGCCAGGCGCGGCCCGCCAAGACCAGGCCGCCGCCATGCCAGGCGCGGCCCGCCAAGACCAGGCCGCCGCCATGCCAGGCGCGGCCCGCCAAGACCAGGCCGCCGCCATGCCAGGCGCGGCCCGCCAAGACCAGGCCGCCGCCATGCCAGGCGCGGCCCGCCAAGACCAGGCCGCCGCCATACAGGGCGCGGCCCGCCAAGACCAGGCCGCCGCCATACAGGGCGCGGCCCGCCAAGACCAGGCCGCCGCCATACAGGGCGCGGCCCGCCAAGAAAAGACTACCTCATCATTTACCCCGGCCTGTAAGGCCAGAGCAGACACCGCTCCCCGGTCCACAGAGGTCCCTGATAGGCAGCCCACGGTGGGTGAAGACCCTGCATATTGGCAGATGAGGGCTGACATGGAGGCCAAATTTCCACAATGGTTGGTGAGCCAGTACATACCCCCTCCGCATACCCCAAAGAGTCTCCTGATAACTCCTGCAGCAGCTACACCAAAGAGTCCCCCGCCTGGGCCGGCTGAAGAGCATCCATCCCCAGCACTGCCACAGCCGGAGTGCCAAGAAGAACTAAGGGGGAGAGGAGGCCAGGAAGCAGAAGGGTTGACTCCGACTCCAGTGCCACCCGCAGCAGATGTGTATTCAGAGCCGGAAATGCTGCCATACTCCCGCTGGGATGAGGAAGACCTGACACCGTCTGCTGACGAAGATCAGCCCCAAGACCTCACCTGGGAGTTTGTGAGCTGCCCTCTACAGAACCCAGCCCGCAAGACACGGCGCCACAGAACACAGTGTGCTCCAGCCCCACAGTCTCCAGAGCAGAAGGAAGTCACCGCCAGAGACCTACAGGAGAAACGGTCCCTGAGAAGGGCCAAAAGCCAGGCTAGAGGACCCCTGTGTTATGGCGTAGTGGAAGACTTTAATCTGAGAAGCGGCTATGGATTTATTGTAGCACCTGGCATCAAAAAGGGAATATTTGTTAACAGGAGAGATGTCAGCGCACACCTGCCTAGAGGACACCCTGGCAGAAATCTGAAAATGGGAGATTCGGTACAGTTTACCATGCACCAAGGTGAAAGGGGATTGTACGCACTTGATGTAGCCTTACGTACCAGCAAACCCTACAGCCATCCTATGCCACAAGAAAGACAAGAAAGACAAGAAAGACAAGAAAGACAAGAAAGACAAGAAAGACAAGAAAGACAAGAAAGACAAGACAGAGATAAAGAAACAGATACAGAAAAGGAATCAGATGCAGACCAAGAAAGGAAAGACACAGAACCTATAGATGAGGCAACCACAGATGAAGACAGAGACAAAGAGCAGGAAAGTCACAGGTGCCAGTGCCCAACGTGCCCTCGCCCTAGTGAACAAGAGGAGTAAAGTAAAGGAAAGTAAGAAGTTACTGTTTTGACCAGTTTTGACAAGTTTTGTTTGCAACGTTTAAGAAATGCGCCCACAAAAACTATTGTGAGAAATAAACTTTAAGGCTATGAACTTGCTATAGCCACAAACTCTCGCAGTGTAAATAGTTACACCAGTGGCACCACCACCAGGGCCAGCCTGTTTAGGGGCTTGGCTCGTCTGCAACCAGGGGGGCCCGTCCGTAGAAAAGGGCCTTGGCTCACCTGCGACCAGAGAGCACGCCTGTTTATGGGGCCTTGGCTCACCACCACAAAGAGGGTACCTGGCCAGCACCAACTGTGGAGGCCGCCTCTGCATCCTGCCAGAAGAGGCTGACGGCGCGGATCCACCAGGCCAGGTATACCCTGAAACCACCAGCCCATGAAAGCCGCCTCTACATCCTGCCAGAAGTGGCTGAAGCCGCGGCCAACGGGAGAGGAAGATTGGAGGAAAGGTCTGGGGAAGTAGATGGCCCAGATCTGGTTACCAACAGGACCGGTGACCTGCCTCCTGAGAGGGTTTTGGGTGGGTTAACGGACTTGTGGGTGGAGGGTGGTGATGTCTGATACCTGGTGGTTTTAAAAATGTTTTACCATGTTTTAATGTTTTATGCATTTTAAAATGTTGTCTTGCAGCCCGAGGACGTGCTGGTGATAACTAAGGGGGAATGTGGCGCCCCTGACCTGGTCAGGCACCACTGAGTGCTGCACCCATGCTGGGAACAGCACAATACAGGTAATCCAGAAGGCTGACAGGGGTGTGGAACACAGGCGCATAGTGATCAGGTCTCACACATGTACCCATGAGAGGACCCCTGGGGATCCCAGGAGGGGGCAAGCCTTCACCTTCACTGGAATAGTGGAGGGGGTAGAGCCTCCATCTCCTCTCAAGGGGTGTGGTGGAGAGTCTGGTTGCTAGGTGGCGTAGGCAAGAACTCCAGAGGGCTCAGTGAGGAGCAGACCTGTGGGGTTGATGCTGTCTAACAGCGCCCGCGCAGTGGCTACTGACGGGGGAGAACGGTCAACTAGGAGTGCTACCTGAAAGCCAGCTTCAGCTAGAGAGAAAGCACGGAGTGGGAAGTAAGGAGACTGCTAGAGAGCACCAGGCCCAACCGGGCGGCAGATCCCGAAGCGAAGATAGATCCAGCTTTCTTCTGCTAAACCTGCCGGTGTGGGGCTCTCAAAGCCCACACCACAACACCACAAAAGCCGCAGCCACGTAACCGCAGTGAGGGCCCATAGGTCACAGGAGGCAAGCAGCTGGAGTGGCCTGGTCCGGGGAACAAGCAAACGGCAAACAAAAGGGGGAGAGAGGCTGCAGCATCTTCCCTGGGTGACCCCCATAGGGACTCAAAGTCGGGGTCACCCCAAACCACCAAGGGCTAAGGAAGGCGAGTCAGTAGTCACCTTCATAAAGTCAGCCTGAAGGATACCTGGTTCCCATCTGGTTCATCTCAGCTACGCCCGGGCTACTCACCCTGCCATCAAATGTGAGTAAAGCCCTTGAAAGACAGTTCTGCCTGTGTGAGTCATTCTGCGACTTGTGGTACTACAAACCTACACCGGGCCCTGGGGCTTGCCTCACTCTCAGGAGGCTATTCCAACTAACTGCACACACCATCAGCCCCAGGCGACCCTCAACCTGCAGTGGCGGTCCCTACTGGCCGCAATACTGAGAGTGGCGTCACGATCAAAACCGAAGATTCCCTACCTGTGACCAGCACCAGCTACGTGGAGTCCCTGAAAGTATGCACCGATACAGCACTTGTGGGGCTTCACATTACGAATGAGACAAACTAATAAACTTAAATAACACTGAATAGTTGAGCAATTTCATTACTTCACTCCACCAGACATTACTGTATACCTGTGGAGCCTTATTAAAGTGTAAGGGTCAGCACACACGGCGAGTAATACGGAGTGAGTGGAATGTGATAAAAAAAAAATCGCATTCCACTCGGACCAATATTACTCTATGGGGTAGCCCTTATCGGACCGAGAAAACAATTGCAGTATACTGCGGGTGGAATGCGTTCCTGTTTAACTCGCGCCCATTCAAGCCTATGGGGGTGAGAGAAACATCGCATTGCACGTGCATTATACCGGTGTAATGCGAGTGCAGTACAATTCTCGCATCAGCTGGGAATGGAGGAGATAGGGAAATAAATCCCTCCCTCTCCTCCGCAGCGCTAACCGTCCCCTCAGCAGTACTGGCCCTCCCCTCCGCAGCTGTGGTCCGAGTGCACGATCAGACCACACTCGCATTACACACTGCGAGCGTGAGCCGCGTGTCATGCGACCACTCGCACTAATCTCCGTGTGGCCTGAACCTTAGTGAAAATAATGTAATAGATTTGTGTTTATAACACTCCATTTGAGTCCTGAGTTATGCTAACAGTATAGTATACTGAGACCATTCGTCTGTGGGGGCTTTTATAAATGGAGAGGGCTCACTCACATTTTTACTTACAAATACTGGCATGAATAAAGAATGGGATTACAACTGTCACAATGACTATGTGATAGCGGGAAATTGGTGCTCCTAAGCTGACCCTCAAGCCTGGGAGCCCTATGCTATCCCCAACCTCAGGGATACTCCTGATGGTGGTGAGGCCTAGGTTTCCCTTCTGGCCCTGCTCCTGACCACTCCTTATCTGTTTTCCCCTACCCCTCGGCCCAGGGAGGCATGGGACAAGAGTGTGTTGAAAACCACAAACAAAGACAGACAAGACAAAACCAATATTCTGACATACAGCACACGCACACACAAAGGTTAAGACAATAAGAGGTTCAGGAGGAAAAACAAGATCAGGAAGGAAGCTACAAAACAACAAGGGTAAACTTCACAACCGCTCAAAGCAATAGGCACAACTAAAGCACAACATTCACAAGACAGTCTGGGAAACCACACTTCACAGACCAGCATATAATAAACTATAGCTGGCATGGGTAAAAGGATTCTACCAGCATAAATAGGAGCAAAGCAGATGTGATAGGTCTACTTACAACATGTGAATAAAGGAGCAAGACGACTAGCAGAGATTTACTCTTGTTAGCCTGCCTATGAATCAATGCTCAGCAGGTCGACGCCCAAGTCTACCTGTGTTGATCTATGTGAGAAACCATCAAGTGGAGTGTCAGAATCTACAATCTGAACAGAACCCAATGCCCAAAACTCTGTGACAAATATATCTTCCAACTTTTCCTAACAATCCAGGAGCAATTTGATGATGAACAATGTTTTTTTCACCATGATGGAGACCATGTCACAAGGCAAAAGTGATAACTAAGTGGCTCTGTCCATGGCAAGATGTCCAAAGATTTGAATACCATTGAGAACCTGTGGTCATTCCTGTAAAATCGAGTGGATAAACAAAAACACAGAAATTGCGATAAATTGTAAGTACAACTGGAAACAACAATGTGTAGTCATCAGTTAGGATTTGGCTCAGACATTGATATCTGTCAGGACCGGGAGGACTGGTAGACCCAGGAGGTGGATCCTCTGGACCGAGCACCCCACCGTGGGGCAGGGTACATGGCAGCCGGAGCACTGGCTTGGCCGGGACGGGAGCCGCGTCCCACAGGGGACGGGAAGACCAAAGTCACTGGGGTCACGGAGTTCCTAAGACTGTACGGTATACTGGTACAGGTGCCGGGTAGCAAAGACAAACAGTAGTCCAGGTAACGGGATGCGGCACAAGAGGACCTGAGCACCTAGCTCATAAGACTAAGCTTCAAGACACGTTGATCAGGTGCCGCCCACATGGAAAGGCCAGTCTTATATATCCAGCACAGCCTCATGTCATTTCCTGCTGCAGGTGTGCTGGGCCTATAAGACTAGGAGAGTGGGCGCGGCCTGGTCCTATACAGAACCATGTGGCTAAGACTCAGAGTCAGACTCATAAGACCAGGACACAGGAGAGCACGAGCGGGAGCGGCAGCCATGACCGGTGGACACGTGGACTGGATCAGTGGTTAAGGAGCAGTGCAATGACGGTGAGGCCGGATCAGTGGGTACGGAGCGGTGCCGGGATGGTGCGACCGGATCAGCGGGTAAGGAGCGGTGCTGAGGCATCGGGAGCGTGACAGTACCCCCCCTTCTATGCCCCCCCCTCCGTGCACAGTACCCCAGGGGCACCCCGGATCGAGTCACCGGACCAGGAACCAAGGCAAAGGCGGGGAAGGACCGCTGACCCCGTGCTGCCTTCTTGGCCGCACGACGCTTAGCCGACGATCTAGCAGTAGTGGCAACGGGGGCAACAGGAAGCGGAGGACAGACAGAAGTAGGACCAGGGTCGTGGACGACCAGATCGGGCGTCTCGGACCGGGTACAGGACATTGTCTCATCCTCAGTAGCCGGGGACATCGAAGTCTCAGTAGCCAGGGACGGTGGAGCGACGTTAGACTGCGTCGTTTCTTCATCAGGGCCCGGTGGCACCAAGGACTCAGGCGACAGGAGTGGTGGTACGACGCTGGACTGCCTCGTCTCCTCTTCTTGTTCTGGTGGCACCACAGGTACAAGAGACAGGAGTTGTGGTACGACGCTGGACTGCGTCGTCACTTCTTCCTCCTGTTGTGACATGACAGGCCCAGGTGACAGGGACCGAGGAACAGGCTGTAGACAGGTATCCTGGCACAACGGACTCCAACGAGTGATTGCGCCAGAGCGCCAACTGATGTCAGGGTCATGGAGTTGTAGCCAGGGCAGACCCAGCAGAAGCGCGGGAGCCATTCTCGGGATGACATAGAAAGTAATAGTCTCCGTGTGCAGAGCACCAACACAGAGTCTCACGGGTTCGGTTGTATATATGACGGGTTCGTATAACGGTTTTCCGTCCACGGAGGCGAACCAGAGGGGTTTGGCAAGCGGGGTCACAGGTATCTGGTATCGGGACACTGTAGATTGGTGAATGAAATTACCCGCTGCCCCCGAATCAATGTGAGCCTCTGCCGTGAACCGGGTCTTCTCAGTCGTTATCTGGACAGTCTGAGTAACCGGGACTGAGGGGATTCCGGTACCAAGGGTGGCGGTTCCCACCATCCCTTGGACTCGGGGTCTTCCTGGTCTCTCAGGGCATGAGCGGAGCAGATGTGAACCGCTTCCACAATAGAAACACAGGCCCTGGGCGAGTCGTTCTGCGCGGCGTTGCTCAGCTTGGCTCAGTCGGTCAATTTGCATTGGTTCAGGAGTAGAATCGCAGAACGGCAGTGGCGGGGGAACGGTAGACCTCTGCGGAACGGAGATGTGACGGATTGGTTGCTTCTCCCGGTATACTTCCTTGGTTCGCTCTTGGAAACGGAGGTCAATCCGGGTGGCTAGGGATATCAGAGCGTCCAAAGTACGGGGAACGTCACGACCGGCTAATTCGTCCTTAATGCGGCCCGACAGGGCCTCCCAAAAGGCTGCCGTCAATGCCTCGTTGTTCCAGCCTAGCTCGGAGGCAAGCGTGCGGAACTGGATGGCGTACTGGCCCACCGTCAGGGTTCCTTGGCATAGCCGGAGGAGCGAGGAGGTAACCACGGTGGTGCGTCCCGGTTCATCAAAGGTATCACGGAAGGCCTGCAGGAATTCCAGGAGGTCGGTGGTCACTGGGTCCTCATTCTCCCACAAAGGATTCATCCAGGCCAATGCTTCGCCTTCCAGATGGGACATTAGAAAGGCCACCTTAGCTTGGTCTGAAACAAACAAATGGGGAAGCAACTTGAAATGCAGGGAGCACTGGTTCAAGAAGCCTCTGCAGGTCTTGGGATCCCCCGCATAGCGAGGCGGAGCAGCGAGGCGGAGTTGCGAAGCCGAGGGGACAACAGGTTCGGACTTAGACGCTGTCTGCTGCGTCGACGGAGACGAGGCGGCGGTCTGTAACGTGTACAACCGGTGGTCCACAGACGTCAGGAACTTCAGTATGCGGTGTAAGGTGTCACGCTGTTGCACCAGTTCCTGGCGTAGTTCAGCCAGCTCAGACGCTTGTGCTCCAGCGGGATCCATGGCCTGATCAATCTGTCAGGACCGGGAGGACTGGTAGACCCAGGAGGTGGATCCTCTGGACCGAGCACCCCACCGTGGGGCAGGGTACACGGCAGCCGGAGCACTGGCTTGGCCGGGATGGGAGCCGCGTCCCACAGGGGACGGGAAGACCAAAGTCACTGGGGTCACGGAGTTCCTAAGACTGTACGGTATACTGGTACAGGTGCCGGGTAGCAAAGACAAACAGTAGTCCAGGTAACGGGACGCGGCACAAGAGGACCTGAGCACCTAGCTCATAAGACTAAGCTTCAAGACACGTTGATCAGGCGCCGCCCACATGGAAAGGCCAGTCTTATATACCCAGCACAGCCTCATGTCATTTCCTGCTGCAGGTGTGCTGGGCCTATAAGACTAGGAGAGTGGGCGCGGCCTGGTCCTATACAGAACCATGTGGCTAAGACTCAGAGTCAGACTCATAAGACCAGGACACAGGAGAGCACGAGCGGGAGCGGCAGCCATGACCGGTGGACACGTGGACTGGATCAGTGGTTAAGGAGCAGTGCAATGACGGTGAGGCCGGATCAGTGGGTACGGAGCGGTGCCGGGATGGTGCGACCGGATCAGCGGGTAAGGAGCGGTGCTGAGGCATCGGGAGCGTGACAATATCCAAGTGCCAGGGCAAAAGGCAGAAGTCTTGAAAAATAAGGGTCAATGATTTAAATATTGAGTCTTTGCATAAACTTAATATATTTGTAAATAGACATTTACAATCTTATGAACGCCTGATAATCATTGTCAATATTAAAACTTTTTGCCATAGCTGTACAAGAGATTGTAACCATCAGCAATCACGTCTGTGATTAGTTGTAGTGCAATGTTCTGCTTGTTCTATTTTCATTTTATAACATTAGATGGTCACAAATCTTTTAAACAAATAATCATTACATAACTTAGGCTATGTCCACACGCTGTGTTCTTGCTTTGACAAACAAAATGCACCCTCTGGCAGACTTTGACAACTGTAAACACTGCGTATGACAAAAAATGCATCCAAAACGCATGCGTTTTGAATGCTTTTTGAATTTGTTTTGGATGTGTTTTTGACAGTACTACATCCCTGTCCTGTCACAGCAGTACCATAGAGCATGATTGGCCACTGACAGCAGATAAAGACATAGCCACGCGATGAAAATGAACTCGGGTGAACCTCTGACATCAGTGCCGTGACACAGGCAGTAGTGCAGGGCCTGCAGCTGTGACTTCAGAGGTTCATCCGAGTTCATTGTCATTGCTCGGCTCTGTCTCTGTGTGCTGTCGTGAACTCGGGTGAACCTCTGATATCAGTGCCACGACACAGGCAGTAGTGCGGGGCCCGCAGTTGTGATGTCAGAGGGTCACCCGCGTTCATTCTCATTGCTCTGTCTGTGTCGCAGCATGATTTGCGGTCACAGGTGAAGGACTCCAGCTGTGACCGGAAATCACCTGAGTGACGACACCGCAGATCGCGTGGCTCAATTCAGTCACTCGAGTGATTTGCTGCACAGGTGGAGGACTCCAGCTGTGGCAGTGGCTAACTTGAATGACGTCACAGCTGATAGCATGACTCACTTCAGTTGCTGCGACGAGCTCACAGCGAGCAGTCATGCTCCATGGCAGCCTGCAGCCGCCCAGAATTGTTACATCCATTAGATGTAACAATTGTAGCACTTTATCTGGCTTATCTCAATTGCCCTGTTGCAGTGGCAATCTGGTCAATATAAGGGATTAATGACAGCTCAAAGCTGCTACTAAGCCCTGGATTAGTAAAGGGGGGGGGGGTCTGAGACCCCCCCAATTAGTAATCTGTAATTAAAAATAAATTAACACAAAAAAATCCTTCATTTGAAATAAAATACAAAAAAACACCCTCTTTCTCCAATTTTTTAACCTTACACACTCTGTTCCGGCATAATTCACAGAAGGTTCCACAACAATTCCGGCTCTGAAGTCACAGCGCGTGGGAACAGAACATGTCCACATTCTGTGGCATCAGGCAGAGACTAACTGAGCCGCAGCTGTGACATCACTCAGTTTACCTGCTGTCACAGCTGGAGGTTCCCATGGTACCCCACCTGTGACCACAGATAAACTGACCTCAGGTGACCTCATTCAACTCAGTGACCTCACCTCTGGTGAAGTGAGTTCCCAGACCTGCATCTCCTGGCAGTAAATCGTGTTTTTTTTTTCCAAGAGATGTATATTTGGTGCTAAAATTTATACACCCTATTCCTGCACCAAATCTGCATCTCATGGCAAAAAAAAAATGCATCAAAACACGATGAAGTTTTGATTCGGTATTGATGCAATTTTTTGCAAGGAGATGCAGATTTGGAGCAAAAATATAGTGTATAAATTTCAGCACAAAATCTGAGTTTCTTAGCAAAAAATACACAAAAAAATAGTTTTGATGCTGTTTCGGTGCAGTTTTCTGCCAGGAGATGCAAAGTTGGTGCTGAAATATCTGCACCAGATTTCTGGCCCCTACAGTCCCTGACAGAGGTTCTGCCGCTTATCCATGTTATGTAAATAAAAGCTTATAACCTGACTTTAAATTCATCCATTGGTTTCATAAATTACTCTTTTGAAAGCTCAAACGCTCCCAAATTTGGTTTAGGTTATGAAAATAAAGTTGCTGCAAAGCTGAAATATTGATCATTTAATGAACACAGAAAGGTCAGATTTTAGCAAGACAAATGTTTTGTCGCCTTGTCATATAATGCACCTAATCCTAGTTTACATCCTCACCTGTGCTCACTAAATGATCAGTTAATTAGTGGGTGTGCATAAAAAGAAACCCAGCACCCCAGACCTTCACTTTAACTGCAACTTGACATCTGACAACATGCCAAAAATCCACCCTGCGACCAAAGCCTTGATTATCAAGAGGCTGAAGACCAGATTCACTGCAGAGGTGGCTGGCACCTTTATTGTGTCTCAACGTCAAGTACAAAGAATTAAAAAAAGATTTGAAGAGACTGGAGATGTTTTTGATAAGCCAAGGTCCAGGGGACTAGTCCCCTCGCTCATTAGCATATGTATACAGGGACGGTTAGGCAGGGATTAGCAATATGCACCCAGAACTGCTCGTGGTTTTGGGTGCATATTGCTCCTGACAGGTTCCCTTTAACCCAGGAAATGGGGGACAACAGGTTTTACTACTGAGGATGGGAGAGGGAACTGGATGTCCCTACCCGGAGGGATCTTAATGTGGCACTTATGATAAGAAAGGTTGGAAACCACTGGCATACAAAAAAAAATATCACTGTTGTCTAAATGAGGCTTTAGAGTAAAGGTACTTTACATGCTGTGACATCACTAGCGATCTCGTTAGCGATGTGAAATTCTAGATCGCAAGTGCGATCTTTCGAGATCGCACATGCGTAAAATGACCTATGTGCGACCTTGAAAGATCGCACTTGCGATCTAGAATTTCACATCGCTAACGAGATCGCTAGTGATGTCACAGCATGTAAAGTACCCTTAAGGCTGGTTTTCATACGTCTGACATAATCATAGTATGGCCTACAATGTCCACGGCTCTCCTCACCTAAACTCAATGGCCTCAAATACGCCTATAAGAGTTCAGGTCAGGAGACAAGTGGCTGCTCCGGACATCACAGTCAGTACTTGAAATGTGGACGTCGTACACGTGTAAATAAGATAATCGTTTGTACTACCCCTGATTGTTCATACATTCATTATTATGCTGTTAACTGGAAATGTCACACTGTTATCAGATTTGGATGCCTTTCCTCTGTTACTCATTGACTGCTGTGTATTATTTATAGCTTTGATTTTCTCCTACTTGGATTATTTTCTTTTTGTCTCTGTATGATGTTGTTTTCCTTTGACAAGTTACACTAAGGCCATGTGCTCACGTTGCATTTTTTTCTTGCATTTGGTTGCGTTTTAAACTGCACTGTATCATTGACAAAATGTGCGCGTTTTGCTTCCCCAGCAAGGTCTATGATAAATCAGAAATTCCATCCTCACGTTCCTTTTTTTTTAGGCAGCGTTTTGTTTGACAAACATTTGTCAAAGTCGTTGCCTAAAAAAAAGCGGCATGTCACTTCTTCATTGCGTTTTGTGAACATTTTCCACCCACTGAAATTAATGAAGTGTGTCAAAACACAACCAAAATGTTTAGCCGTGCATTTTGGTTGCATTTTGGATCTGTTCTTGTTAACAAAAACACAGGTCATCAACTTTTTCTCCATTCTCTCTCTCTGTCTCTCTCCGCTTCATACTCGCCGATCACCAGCGCGGCTGTCACACTGCTCCCGTGGCCTCTCCTGCTTCTGAAATTGTCGACTGCTCATTAGGCTCATCTCATATTCACTGCTTCCCCCACCCACCGGCGCCTATGATTGGTTGCAGTCAGATGCGCCCCCACGTTGTGTGACAGCTGTCTTACTGCAACCAATCATAGCTGCTGATGAGCGGGTCTATATCATACAGTACAATAAATTTAAAAAAACAGCATGTGGTCCCCCTCTGTGTCATGATGACTATGCGATAGCGAGGAACTGGGGCTCCTAGGCAGTCCCTCAAGCTAGGGTGCCCTATGTTATCCCTAACCTCAGGGATACTCCTGATAGTGGAGAGGCCTGGATCTCTTTCCTGGCCCTGCTTCTGACCAGTCCGGATCTGTTCCCCACTTCCCCCAGGGAGGGACGGGACATGAATGTGATGAAACCCACAGATAAAGACAGACAGGGGAAAACCAAAACTCTGTCACACAGTATACCCACACAAAGGGAAAGACCATAAGAGGTTCAGGAGGAAAAACAAGAGGAGGAAGGAAGCTACAAAACAACAGGGGTAAACTCCCCAAGCAATGAGCACAACTTTCACGAGTAAGTCTGGGACACCATGTGGCGCCCTGGACAAGCCAGGACATCACAGGTACTGCAACAACACACCCCACACCCCGGTTAGGCACATCAGAGTCACACACAAATCCTTGTTGCCTCCCTCCAGGGGCTGATGTCCACACCAGGTGGGGAGGAGCCAGGCGGTTTGCTCCACCCACCGAGGAGTTCACAGTCCTGGAGGCGGGAAAAGGAAGGCAGTTGAGTTTGGAGAGTTGGAGGAAGTGGTAGTGGAGCAGACTGGTCGTGTCCGTGTACGTGGCCCGGGCACAAGCAGCAAGGTTGGCAGACGGTGGTGACCGTCTGCAGACGAGGCCGATTGACGCACAACCGTAAGGACCGGGGATGGGCGGTGGCCTGCCGGTACCAGACCGGGGATCGAAGAGAAGCCAGCACCATTCGGCAGGGCTTACGGACCCCGACCAGGCTTGGAGTCGCCGTTAAACCGGTCAAATCCGTCAGCGACGCGAACCTCCGCGGTTTCCCAGCAGCAAAGACCTGACTGAAGGCAACCACTCAACCGTGAAGGGAAATACAGCTACCGCCACAGCTAGAGTTCCCAGGGCCAGAGCCTGCAGGCAAAAGGGGCTCCTCTGGCAAATACACCGCTGGGGAGCAGGCTACCGGTGGGAAGCCATCGGGGCCGAAAACACATCAAAGGTGCAGGGAGAGACAGTCACCGCCAACCTACCGGGAGTGACCACCGCAGACATCTGTGGGACCCGTCCATCCAGCCGCTTGTTTTACCAGAGACTCCGTGTACGTTACTGGCTGAGTAAGTACCACCGTGCCGTCCGGCACTGCGCTGCCCCTGCGACCCTGCACCTCACCAAACCCCGCCATCCACCTTCCAGTCACCGTCATCGGGCCCCGGGACCACCAAATTCCCCTACCCACGGAGAGAAACATCTCAGCTGCTCCCTGTCATCGCTCCCGGGATCCCTGTCCAGAGCAGCGGTGGTGTCCCAGTATCACCACAAACCGTGGGTGGCGTCGCGGACTACATCCCCAAACCAAACCACCCCTTTCACTCACGGGCGAGGAGCGCCGCTCGAGTCCCCGTATCCGGCCCACCGCTCAAGCCACCGAGCAGCAGCAGCGCCTGACCCGAGCATGGTGAGCGCAGCGCCCTCCCCGCCCGCGACAACTTGGCGTCACGAACAGGATCTTACCGTTCTACCGCCTGGTAGAAGTGCGCCTTGTGTCCCGCCGGAGGTGTCCGGCCGAAAATTTTCAGAAGCCGCCATCTTGGGCACGAAAAGTTCCCCGCTCGAGCGTCTTCCCGAGCGGTGGAGGCGCGAAAGCTGAAGCTCCGCCCCTGAAGAGGAGGTACCGTAAAGAAACCAAAGGGGGACGGATGGCGTTTGGCCGCATGTAGACCGCGGCTATAAAAGCAGGGACGCCAGGACTCTGCGGCCATCTTTTGGTTCCTGGAAGAGGCCGCTGCAGCGATGTACCGCCCGACCAGCAACACCGTAGCCCCCGCGCCTGGCACCGCGGCGTGGGTGGAGGTCCGGACCGTCCAGCTGAGTAGCCGTCTGCAGGTCCGCGTGCAGCTCCTCTTGGAGGAGTGGGAGGCCGACATGGCGGATGTGGTGGCGGCCATACGGAGACGCGAGGTGGAGGAAGTTTTGGAAGAGCGGGTAAGCGACCCACGCCCCTGTATCCCTATTGGGTCGGCCATCGCGGCTGAGGAGCCCGGTCTTCACCCGCTTGCCCTGCTGCCTCCCCGCCGCCCGTGTTGGCTGCTGCTGCCCCGCCACTAGGCCCGCTACCACCGCAACCGGTAGCGGTACCTTGCCGATCCGCCCAAGCGGACCGACCTGCAGCCGAGGCCCGTGACCGTCCTGAACCGCTCCCATGGAAGATACCGAAGGCCGAGCCCGTCGGTGAAGATATAGCGGGGGCACATGTGACCGTGCCTGGTCCCGTACTGACTCCGGCCGCCCGTCTCGTGCAGGAGGAGGCGGAGGTCAAGCGGGAGAGGACCCCTGTACCCATCCCCCACGCCTTGGCTGAGGCTGCGCCGGGTCGTCGCTGTGAGGCAGCACCCCAGGCCATGACACCGCGGGACCTTCCGCCCAGAATGCCAGTAATGGGCAGCGTAAAGGAGGTCTCGCGGGGCCCGACCCGCAAGCAGGGGCTTGCAGCAGCCCCTTACTGGGACAGGGAGCCGACCCCGCTAGGCCAGGAGATTGCGGAGAGGGAGAAGAGGAAGGCGGAGTTGGTAGCCCGCACTATTAGAGAAAAGGAGAGCCTCCGCAGAGCCACCTTCCGAGTACGGGGCCCGAGATATGAGGGACAAGTGAGGAGATTCGATGTCCGTAGAGGATACGGCTTCATCTTTGAACCGGGCTTGGAGGCCGAAGTTTTTGTGGCCCGAAGGGACGTGAATGACCACCTGCCGGAGAACCACCCGGGCCGCAATCTGCTCCCCGGTGACCTTGTCACTTATACCCGGCACTGCGGGGAGAGGGGCTGGTTTGCCCTGGACGCTAGGCTGAGAGAAGGCCAGGGGCCCCAAGCACTAGCCCAGCCCCCTCCCCCAGTTGGTGGGGTGGACCTGAAGTGATGGCAGCGGTCCCCCGCCACAAGTTGTCCCCGTTGGGACCACAAGTACAATTGATCAGTTGAATGTACGAATAAGAGTCTGAATGATAAGGAAAGTAATCAACCGTGATTTAACCGGCCATTGCCGGCAACTAGTCCCTGTTGGGACTTTCTGCACCGTTTGTGTAAGAAACTGCTTACGGACAAGCCTGAGAACTTGCAGGGCAACCACAAACTAGTGGCATGTAAATAAAAATGTTGGCTTATACCGTTACCGCCTCCGGAGAGGCTGGTTTGGAGTATGGGCCTGGAGGAAATGGATGGCCCAGGTCCGCCACTACCGTAACCGGTGGCGATCCTCCGGGGGTCAGGGGTCCCCCATGGACGTGGGTCCCCTGAAAGAGACCGTACCTGCTCGGGCAATTTGGTTCTGGACTGGGGCAAGGGGTGCTGCCCACTTCTTAGGGGCAGCATCATTGCCAAGTTGTTTGGGCGGGGGGAGAGCAGAAGCCGTTTGTTTAATAAAATTGACTGCCGTTTAGTAACATTAAAAGTACCGTGCCTCCCGTTATGGGAAGTTTATAAAGTAATGCTTGTGTTTGATGTTTTTATATGTTTTTACTTCTTTACAGTTAACAAAAATAAAACCGGTGATGGACGGGCAGCCCGCGGATGGTCTGCGTTTAACCAAGGGGGAATGTGGCGCCCTGGACAAGCCAGGACGTCACAGGTACTGCAACAACACACCCCACACCCCGGTTAGGAACACCAGAGTCACACACAAATCCTTGGTGCCTCCCTCCAGGGGCTGATGTCCACACCAGGTGGGGCGGAGCCAGGCAGTTGGCTCCACCCACCGAGGAGTTCATAGTCCTGGAGGCGGGAAAAGGAATGGAGTTGAGTTTGGAGAGTTGGATGAAGTGGTAGTGGAGCAGACTGGCCGTGTCCGGGTACGTGGCCCGGGCACAAGCAGCAAGGTTGGCAGGCGGTGGTGACCGTCTGCAGGCGAGGCCGATTGACGCACAACCGTAAGGACCGGGGATGGGCTGTGGCCCGCCGGTACCGGACCCGGGGAGCGAAGAGAAGCCAGCACCATTCGGCAGGGCTTACGGACGGAGTCGCCGTTAAACTGGTCAAATCCGTCAGCGACGGGAACATCCGGGGTTTCCCAGCAGCAAAGACCCGAATGAAGGCAACCGCTCAACCATGAAGGGAAATACAGCTACCGCCACAGCTAGAGTTCCCAGGGCCAGAGCCTGCGGACAAAAGGGGCTCCTCTGGCAAATACACCTCTGGGGAGCGGGCTACCGGTGGGAAGCCATCGGGGCCGAAAACACATCAAAGATGCAGGGAGAGACAGTCACCGCCAACCTACCGGGAGTGACCACCGCAGACGTCTGTGGGACCCGTCCATCCAGCCGTTTGTTTACCAGAGACTCCGTGTACGTTACTGGCTGAGTAAGTACCACCGTGCCGTCCGGCACTGCACTGCCCTCGTGACCCTGCACCTCACCAAACCCCGCCATCCACCTTCCAGTCACCATCATCGGGCCCCAAACATCTCAGCTGCTCCCTGTCATCGCTCCCGGGATCCCCGTCCATAGCAGCGGTGGTGTTCCAGTATCACCACAAACCGTGGGTGGCGTCATGGACTACATCCCAAACCAAACCACCCCTTTTACTCACGGGCGAGGAGCGCCGCTCAAGTCCCCGGATCCGGCCCACCGCTCGAGCCACCGAGCAGCAGCAGCAGCGCCGGACCCGAGCGTGGTGAGCGCAGCGCCCTGCCCGCCCGCGACATACCACTCCTCACAGACAAACATAGAATAAACTATAGCTGGCATGGGTGGAAGGCTTCAACCAACATAAATAGGAGGGGAGCAGATATGATAAGTCTCCACACAACATGTGGCCAAATGAATAAGCAGACCAGCAGAGGTTAACTCTTACCAGCCTGTCTATGAATTAGCACACAGCAGGTTAAGGCCCAGGTTTGCCTGTGTTGATCCCGGATACTAGAGAAACAATCGGGCGTAGTTTTCAGAATTTGCAATCTGAACAGAGTCCAATGCTGCCATGACAGTCAACAAACATTGTGCAAAACTCTGTGTGACACTCTGATGTTAGATAAACACTTCCTATAAATCTTTAGCATGGGTCTGTGTGTCCCTCTTTTCGTTCTCTTTTTTTGCTACTTCTCCATCCTCTTCACCACCTTTGCTTTAAACTTAAAGTGATTTCCAAGCTAGGGGCACAAATCTGTAGTCATTTTGTGATTATGGACTTGTGAATCATCACAGTGCACAATGTGGGAGCAGGTGGGCGCATGACCAGAAGTATGCAATGCAAAAGTGCACAACGTTGCGTTTTTACCCACGTTTCTGCAGCGTTTTTAGCGGCAGCGTTTTTGCGCTAAAACGCATGCGTTTTTGTTTTCCAGCAAAGTCTATGGGAAAAGATGAAATCCTGTCTGCACTTTGCTTTTTTTTCTGCAGCGTTTAATTTGCATATTTTGGGTCAAAAACCATGCTGAAAAAGAAGCAGCATGTCAGTTGTTTTTGCCATTTCTGCAGCGTTTCCTTAACATTGGAGTCAATGAGAAATGGCTAAATGCAACCAAAATCAACTTTCCTGCGTTTTTCATGCTTTTTACCTGCTTTTCCACTGCGTTTTTGGCTTCAAAAACGCATGCTTTTCTGGCATAAAATTAAAGGGTTATAATGTTCCTTTACACACACACAATAACCGAAAATTTAAATGCTAAAAAATAATAAACTTTACCTATTTTTCTGTTAAAATGTGCATAACCACTATTATTTAATTAAAATTGATATTTTTCCATATAGTTTTATTAAAAGTTAATTTTATTCTTTTTTTCTCTTTTTTCATTCTTTTTGACTATTCCAACTTTATTTCTCAGTGTTTTGATCTACAAAACGCATCTGCAGAAACGCAGGTGAAAACGCAGGTAAAAAGCGCTGAAAACGCACTAAAAACGCGGTAAATACGCATGCGTTTTTAGCGCTAAAAAATGGTCAAAAGCCATTTGGTCAAAAACCAAGGGAAGGAAAACGTGCAGAATAAACTGCAGGTACTCCGACGCAACGTGCGGACATAGCCTTAATGCAAGTGAATTGAATGGGTGGGACACATCTATCTAGTTGTAATGTGTCCCAAAGTATGCAAATCACCGGCAACGGAGAATCGTGACATCACGCAGGGACTCCAGAATTAAACCCCAAGCCCAGGCAACCCAATAAATGAATAATGATGTGGCCCCTTTCCCCATCTAGCCCAAACCCTATTGAGAACCTATGGGTCCTTCATATACGGGAGATTTACAGTGACGGTAAATAGTCACCTCTCTGAACAGTGTCTCTGAGGCCCCCTTCACACGTCCGTGAAAAACACGCACGTGTGTTACGGGCCGTTTTTCGGGTCCGTGTCCCGTTTTTGTGTCCGTTTTTATGGTCCGTGTGGCACCTGTGTGAATTGCGTATGCTAGCCGTGTTTGTGTGCAGAACGTCCGTGTGTGCGTGTGGAATAAACGTGTATGTGAACGTGTAATGTCCGTGTGAAATGTCCGTGTGTGTGATGCACAATGTCGTTTATAAATGTCGGCTGACAGCAGACAGAGTTGCGCGATGAGAATGAACTCGGGTGAACTTCACCCGACTTCATCCTCATACCGCGGCTCTGTCTGTGTCGAGTACTGATTAGCGGTCACCTGTGAAGTGTCCCCCCCTCTCTCATACTCACCGATCCCCGATCACCGGCGCTGCACGGCATTCACACTGCTGCGGCGGCTTTTACTATTTTGAAAAAGCCGGCCGCCCATTAAACAATCTCGTATTCCCTGCTTTCCCCGCCCACCGGCGCCTATGATTGGTTACAGTGAAACACGCCCCCACGCTGAGTGACAGGTGTCACACTGCACCCAATCACAGCAGCCGGTGGGCGTGTCTATACTGTGCAGTAAAATAAATAAATAAATAATTAAAAAAAAACGGCGTGCGGTTCCCCCCAATTTAAAAGCCAGCCAGATAAAGCCATACGGCTGAAGGCTGGTATTCTCAGGATGGGGAGCTCCACGTTATGGGGAGCCCCCCACCCTAACAATATCAGTCAGCAGCCGCCCAGAATTGCCGCATACATTATATGCGACAGTTCTGGGGCTGTACCCGGCTCTTCCCGATTTGCCCTGGTGCCGTTGGCAAATCGGGGTAATAAGGAGTTATTGGCAGCCCGTAGCTGCCAATAAGTCCTAGATTAATCATGTCAGGCGTCTATGAGACACCTTCCATGATTAATCTGTAAGTTACAGTAAAAAAACACACACACCCGAAAAAATCCTTTATTTGAAATAAAAAACACACACAAATTCCCTCATTACCAATTTATTAACCCCGACAAACCCTCCATGTCCGGCGTACTCCACGGACCTCCAGCGTCGCGTCCAGCTCTGCTGCATGCAGGTGACAGGAGCTGCAGAATACACCGCCGCTCCGGTCACCTCCACGCAGCAAATGAGGTGAGTAGCGCGATCAGCTGCTGTCACTGAGGTTACCCGCGGCCACCGCTGGATCCAGCGGTGGCCGCGAGTTACCTGACTGACAGCAGCTGATCGCGCTACTCACCTCATTTGCTGTGTGGAGGTGACCGGAGCGGCGGTGTCTTCTGCTGCTCCTGTCACCTGCATGCAGCAGAGCTGGACGCGACGCTGGAGGTCCGTGGAGTACGCCGGACATGGAGGGTTTGTCGGGGTTAATAAATTGGTAATGAGGGAATTTGTGTGTGTTTTTTATTTCAAATAAAGGATTTTTTCGGGTGTGTGTGTTTTTTTACTGTAACTTACAGATTAATCATGGAAGGTGTCTCATAGACGCCTGACATGATTAATCTAGGACTTATTGGCAGCTATAGGCTGCCAATAACTCCTTATTACCCCGATTTGCCAACGCACCAGGGCAAATCGGGAAGAGCCGGGTACAGCCCCAGAACTGTCGCATATAATGTATGCGGCAATTCTGGGCGGCTGCTGACTGATATTGTTAGGGTGGGGGGCTCCCCATAACGTGGAGCTCCCCATCCTGAGAATACCAGCCTTCAGCCGTATGGCTTTATCTGGCTGGCTTTTAAATTGGGGGGAACCGCACGCCGTTTTTTTTTAATTATTTATTTATTTATTTTACTGCACAGTATAGACACGCCCACCGGCTGCTGTGATTGGGTGCAGTGTGACACCTGTCACTCAGCGTGGGGGCGTGTCTCACTGTAACCAATCATAGGCGCCGGTGGGCGGGGAAAGCAGGGAATACGAGATTGTTTAATGGGCGGCCGGCTTTTTCAAAATAGTAAAAGCCGCCGCAGCAGTGTGAATGCCGTGCAGCGCTGCGCCGGAGATCGGGGAACGGTAAGTATGAGAGAGGGGGGGAAACTGACCGACAGACTGTGAGAGAGGGACAGACAGAGAGACCGACAGAGAGACAGAGAGACTGACCGACGGACTCAGGGAGATTGACCGACATACACAGAAATAGAAAGAATAGCCGACATCACTAGAAATAAAAACACCAAACGGACACGGACTATAGGTATATGCATACGTGTTTACTAACGTGTGTGCACATACCCATAGACTTTCATTGTGTCCACGTGTGCGTGCTCCGTGCAGATAACGGACATGCATCCGTGCCAAACGCAAACACATACGGATCACGGACACGCACACACGGACATAATGAAATAACGGACGTGTGACCACAATCATAGATTAACATTGGTGCACGTTTGGCCGTGTCTCCGGTATATACGGAAACGGACCAAACACGCACGTGTATCACGGACGTGTGAAGGGGGCCTGAGGCTGTGGTTGGTGCAGAAAAAAAAAAGTTAAATGACAGATTAATAAACTGACAGGCTCCATGGCCGGAAGGCTTTTACTTCTTTTTAACATATTCAGATTTATTAACTTTGTGGACTGACTGACACCTCTGTAGTGATTCAATGATAAAATTAAACATCAAAAATACATAATTTCTTAATAATTGGAAACACAGTGTAAATTTGATTTAAAAAAAAAAAAAGCCATACGAAAGCCTGTGATACAATTCCAATTAAAGCATTGCTGATTTTAGAACAGGTAAAATGTGATTATGGTAATTACTTTAATGAACACTTGGAAAACAATGCACAGATTTTTTTGTCTATGACTCAGGATTACCGTCTGGATTGTTCTTACTCAAGAAGTGTCTATTAACATTTCTATATACAGTAACTAGTACATAACACTTCTGATGAGTCCCTAAATATATACAGTCATATGAAAAAGTTTGGTCACCCCTATTAATGTTAACCTTTTTTCTTTATAACAATTTGTGTTTTTGCAACAGCTATTTCAGTTTCATATATCTAATAACTGATGGACTGAGTAATATTTCTGGATTGAAATGAGGTTTATTGTACTAACAGAGAATGTGCAATCTGCATTTAAACAAATTTTGACTGGTGCAAAAGTATGGGCACCCTTATCAATTTCTTGATTTGAACACTCCTAACTACTTTTTACTGACTTACTAAAGCACTAAATTGGTTTTGTAACCTCATTGAGCTTTGAACTTCATAGGCAGGTGTATCCAATCATGAGAAAAGGTATTTAAGGTGGCCACTTGCAAGTTGTTCTCCTATTTGAATCTCCTATGAAGAGTGGCATCATAGGCTCCTCAAAACAACTGTCAAATGATCTGAAAACAAAGATTATTCAACATAGTTGTTCAGGGGAAGGATACAAAAAGTTGTCTCAGAGATTTAAACTGTCAGTTTCCACTGTGAGGAACATAGTAAGGAAATGGAAGAACACAGGTACAGTTCTTGTTAAGCCCAGAAGTGGCAGGCCAAGAAAAATATCAGAAAGGCAGAGAAGAAGAATGGTGAGAACAGTCAAGGACAATACACAGACCACCTCCAAAGACCTGCAGCATCATCTTGCTGCAGATGGTGTCAATGTGCATCGGTCAACAATACAGCGCACATTGCACAAGGAGAAGCTGTATGGGAGAGTGATGCGAAAGAAGCCGTTTCTGCAAGCACGGCACAAACATAGTCGCCTGAGGTATGCAAAAGCACATTTGAACAAGCCAGTTACATTCTGGAAGACGGTCCTGTGGACTGATGAAACAAAGATTGAGTTGTTTGGTCATACAAAAAGGTGTTATGCATGGAGGCAAAAAAACACGGCATTCCAAAAAAAGCACTTGCTACCCACAGTAAAATTTGGTGGAGGTTCCATCATGCTTTGGGGCTGTGTGGCCAATGCCGGCACCGGGAATCTTGTTAAAGTTGAGGGTCACATGGATTTAACTCAGTATCAGCAGATTCCTGACAATAATGTGCAAGAATCAGTGACGAAGTTGAAGTTACACAGGGGATGGATATTTCAGCAAGACAATGATCCACAACACCGCTCCAAATCTACTCAGGCATTCATGCAGAGGAACAATTACAGTGTTCTGGAATGACCATCCCAGTCCCCAGACCTGAATATCATTGAAAATCTGTGGGATGATTTGAAGCATGCTGTCCATGCTCGGCGACCATCAAACTTAACTGAACTGGAATTGTTTTGTAAACAGGAATGGTCAAATATACCTTCATCCAGGATCCAGGAATTCATTAAAAGCTACAGGAAGCGAATAGAGGCTGTTGTTTTTGCAAAAGGAGGATCTACAAAATATTAATGTCACTTTTATGTTGAGGTGCCCATACTTTTGCACCGGTCAAATTTTGTTTAAATGCGGATTGCACATTTTCTGTTAGTACAATAAACCTCATTTCAATCCAGAAATATTACTCAGTCCATCAGTTATTAGATATATGAAACTGAAATAGCTGCTGCAAAAACCCAAATTGTTATAAAGAAAAAAGGTTAACATTAATAGGGGTACCCAAACGTTTTCATATGACTGTATTTAAATGTTTAAACCATACCTTTTCACCCTGCAAGAATAGAAATGAAAATAAAAAAATACATTCTCACGCCCAAAACTCCCATCATTTAATATTCAAATAATACATTTAAAACACTGAAAATGAAAAAATATTAGAATCCTAAAAATACCTCTTTTGTTTGCCAAACTTCACCCTCAAATTAAAGCACTAAAAAGCAGTTTGTATGCCAAACTGGTAACACTAAAACCTTCAGTTTACCATGCAAAAAAACAAACCCTCACACAGCTCACCTGATGGAAAAAAAAATAGGTGTCTCAGAAAATGAAATCAAATTTGGTTTATTTTAGACATTAAAATATTTTTACAAAAAATAACACATTTTGTATTGCCATTATTGTACTGACCTGGATTAACATGTTGCCAGGTATCGTATTTTTCAGTTTATATGAGGCAACGGATTGTAAGATGCACCCCAAATTTAGAGATAAAAAAATAGGGTCCATCTTACAATTCAGTGGTGTCTTACCGGGGGGGGATCGGCAGTGGTAGTGGAGCAAGGTCACAGGAGGCAGGGGTGGTGGTGGGCCAGGGCGACGCTGCGGGCGGTGAGGTGGGTGTCCTAGATGCTTGCTGGTTGCTGTGGGCCCAATGAGGTGGGCAATATCCAGGCTGAAGCTGTGGGCGCTGAGGCTGCATGTACTAAGGCTGGCTCTGTGCTCTGTGAAGTTGTTGGCGGTGCGATCTTCAAAGAAATGGCGCCTATAGTCGGCGCGTGCATAGATTGAGCTATTAGCTCAATGACAAGCCGAGATCTCATCTGCGCACACGCCACCTCCGGGTGCCATTTTACTTAAGTCCGCTGCTGGGAGATCAATGGGCTGGAGGCGGCGCGTGCGTAGATGAGCTCTTGAGCCAAGAGCTTTCATCTGCGCACACGCCGACTCCGGGTGCCATTATTGAAGCCAACACCGCCAACATCTTCACAGAGCATAGTGCCAGCCTCAGCTCCTGCAGCCTCAGCGCCCGCAGCCTCAGCACAGCACCCCCAGCATTGCTCCTGCCTCCTGCTTCCCCTCTCCACAACCTTCCGGTCAGCTTCATTCGGAATATAAGATGCACCCCTCATTTTCCTCCAAATTTTGGGAAGGAAAAGTGCGTCTTACAATCCGAAAAAAAATGGTAATTTTTAACACACAATGAACACTGTAAAAGCAAAAACAAAAAACACTGTATAATTGCATTTTTTCACTATTTCACTACATTTGGATTTTTTTGCCATTTTCCAGTAAAGTAGCCTATTCTTACCGCAGCACCCCTTATGTCACCAGTATGAGTTCAGATAGATAGGGTGGACAGAAGTGTCAGGAATCATATCTCAGCACTCCTGGTATCTACAGTATTAGATCATACAAATAGAGTGGACAGCAGTGTGAGCAGCCTCATCTTACCTCAACAGCCCTAGTATCTCCAGTATTAGACTAGATAGACAGTGCGGATAGCAGTGTGAGCAGCCACTTCTTACCTCAGCACTCCTGGTATCTCCAGTATTAGATCAGATAGACAGTGCGGATAGCAGTGTGAGCAGCCTCTGCTTACCTCAGCACTCCTTGTATCTTCAGTATTAGATCGTATAGACAGTGTGGACAGCAGTGTGAGCAGCCTCTGCTTACCGCAGCACCCCTGGTATCTCCAGTATTAGATCGGATAGACAGTGTGGACAGCAGTGTGAGCAGCCTCTGCTTACCGCAGCACCCCTGGTATGTCCAGTATTAGATCACATAGACAGTGTGGACAGCAGTGCAAGCAGCCTCTTCTTACCTCAGCACACCTGATATCTCCAGGATTGTCCTGTGAGTCAAATCCCGATCCAATCCTTGAGAATCAAAGCATGTTCAATTCTCATTTGTTTTATGATTCGGACTTAAGTCTATGGGAATCCATGGAAAACAGTAGACATAATTTGTACTCTGGTGTCT
This sequence comes from Anomaloglossus baeobatrachus, assembly GCF_048569485.1. Lineage (NCBI taxonomy): Eukaryota > Metazoa > Chordata > Amphibia > Anura > Aromobatidae > Anomaloglossus > Anomaloglossus baeobatrachus. Next base: position 203,412,434 of record NC_134360.1, on the reverse strand, counting down.
ATTGCTTTTTCATCCACTTTTAACTGATCCATTGCTTGGATATGTTTTTAAAAAAAGTGGATGAAAAACAGATGACGCATAAGAGATAAAAAAAATGGTCTTTTGTACATAGTTTAAAAATGGAAACAGATGTGTGAATTTAGCCTTAGCGACATAAGTGTGACACATACACAGCCACTTTACACACAGAGATAAATCTTTGGCAGATCTGTGGTTGCAGTGAAATCATGGACATATTGTTCCATTTGTACACAGCCACAAACCTGGCACTGATTGTCCACAATTTCACTGCAACCACAGATCTGCCGCAGATTTATCTCTGTGTGTAAAGTGGCCTTTAAGGCTATGTGCCCACGGGACATTGTACCTGCGGATTTTGCCATGGAAAACCTGCGGATTTTCTGGATTTTCTAGATAAATCCGTAGGTTTTAGCAAGTACAGACACTCCCCATGTTATCCTATGGCACATGGGGAGTGCTGTGTCCATGCTGCGGTATGCCCGCAGTCGCACGTAACTGCATGTCAATTATTCATGCGGAAATACCTGCGGAAATCTCGCCTCTCCATTATGGAGATAGAGGCCGGGACTTCCGCAGGTAAGTCGCATGAATGTCCGCAGGTTTACATATGTTTTGCTGTAATCCTGCAGCAATGGATAGCTGCAGATTCCACGGAGCTGCTGCAGGAAACCTTCGGACATACCTGCAGATACATCCGCAGGTACGAGGTCCCGTGGGCACATAGCCTTATGGATGTTATTTTATATAAATAGATGGGAATAGGAATTGGCTAGTGCCCAAGTCAGTAGAGCAATAAATCTTTTTACTAGTTTACTATATTTTGTTGCCTTTTTTTTAATCACTTTTTTTCCACTGAGAACCACGTGTTGAAAAGTTTTTTTGTAAATTAAATGTCACTTTTGCGACCTCTTGTGGGGAGAAACATGTACTGCCAATTAAAATATAAAAATTTTTGGAATAACCTTTTAAAAACAGTGCTCAAGTTGCAAGATTTTACATTTTGGGTTCTTTGTCTAATTTTGTTTTTCATCAGTTATGCATAAAAATTGAAGCCGTTAAGGGGCCTTATTCTCTCAGCCATTTTAAAACAGAGATCGGGAATAAGTAAATTGTGACTGCTGCGGACAAAAATCTTGAGGGTGACAACTGTACATGACAGCTGACATCTGCGGGCATCAGCCCGACCAGTTTTGGAACCAATCATGGTCAGTTAAACCCTTAAATACAGCTGTCAATTGTGACAGTGGTATCTAAGAGGTTAAAGTGGCAGTATCGGCCCCTGTGATCATAATCGTGGGTGTCATAGTTGCCATGGTATCCTGAGGTCATAGGATGGCACAGAATATGGTGGCCTATTAGATCCTCCTATGAGCCTTGTCTAACAGGCACAGTCAGTGAGCAACTGACAGGTCTCCTCCACTGTTATACATGAGTACAGGAGTAGATGAGACCAGTGATTAAAGTAAAAAATATTCATGTTCCACAGTCGGATGCCAGAAGCACAAGCCGGGCACAATGTACATTCACTAGGCTGCCAAATTTGCAATTCTTACAAAAAAAATAGCATGGATGCTACAAAGTAGTCACTGCAGCCATAGATGAGTTAATTAAGAGGTAATATTTGTACATTAGGGGTCACTTTTGGGGTTTTTCTACTTTTTTGGCATCTCAGGGGCTCTGCAAATGCAACACGGTGTCCAAAAATTGCCTAACAAATTATGTAGTCAGTTTTCTCCTATTATCCATTGTGAAAATTACACATTTGGGACTAACACAACACTTTAACGGAAAAAAACATAATTTTAGTTATCATATGTATATTTTAAAAAGTACTTTGAAGCACCTATGGGTTCAAAATGCTGAACACACCCATATTGAATTGTTTGATTGGTCTAGTTTCCAAAATGGGGTCACTTGTGGGGGTTTTCTGTTGTTTAGGCACATTAGGTGCTCTGCACATGCAACATAGTGCCCGCAATTTTTCAGCCAAATTTGTGTTCCAAAATTCAAATAGCGCTCCTTCCCTTCCGAGCCCTCCCGTTTGTCCAAAGAGAAGTTTCTGATCACATGTGAAGAACTGGGTAACAAATTGTGAGTATATTTTTAGTACTATCCCTTGTAAAAGTGAAAAAAAAGGCTAAAGCAACATTTTAGAGGATAAATTATTGTTTTTTTCCCATTCCATTTTGCATTACTTCCTATGTAGCATCTTAAGGATTAAAAGATTTCCTAACAGCAAAATTGCAGTATTTGAGGGGTACGGTGTTTACAATGGTATATATTTTTAGGAATTCCCAATATGTAGCTCTTCAAATTCTATTTAAATCTGAGTAGGTCCCTAAAGAAACAGGTTTTGTAAATTTCTTGAAAAAAGAAGAAATTGCTGCTAAACCTTTAACCCTTCTAATATCCTAGCAAAATAAAATGATGCTTGAAAAATGATGCAAAGATGTAAAGCAGACATATTGGAAATGTTATTGATTAACTATTTTGTACAGCATGACTAACTGATGTAAGGATTTAAAAATTGAACGTTTGAAAACTGCGAATTTCCAATACTTTCATAAATAAATGCAAAAAATATTGACCTAAATTTACCACCAACATAAAGTACAATGTGTCACAAAAAAACAAAATCTCAGAATCATTGGGAAACATTGAAGCTTTCAATAGTTCTAACCTCAAAGTGACACTGGTCAGATTTAAAGGGAACCTGTCACCAGATTTGGGGCCTATAAGCTGCGGCAACCACCAGAGGGCTCTAAGGGTACCTTCACACTTTAGCGATGCAGCAGCGATCCGACCAGCGATCTGACCTGGTCAGGATCGCTGCTGCATCGCTACATGGTCGCTGGTGAGCTGTCAAACAGGCAGATCTCACCAGCGACCAGTGACCAGCCCCCAGCCAGCAGCGACGTGCAAGTGACGCTGCGCTTGCACGGAGCCGGCGTCTGGAAGCTGCGGACACTGGTAACTAAGGTAAACATCGGGTATGGTTACCCGATGTTTACATTAGTTACCAGCGCACACCGCTTAGCTTTGCTCTCCTAGCTACAGTACACATCGGGTTAATTAACCCGATGTGTAATGCAGCTACATGTGCAGAGAGCAGGGAGCCGCGCACACTGCTTAGCGCTGGCTCCTTGCTCTCCTAGCTACAGTACACATCGGGTTAATTAACCCGATGTGTAATGCAGCTACATGTGCAGAGAGCCGGAGCCGGCAGCACAGGGAGCGTGAGAGCTGCGGAGGCTGGTAACTAAGGTAAATATCGGGTAACCACCTTGGTTACCCGATGTTTATCTTGGTTACAGCTTACCGCAGCTGCCAGACGCCGGCTCCTGCTCCCTGCTCGCTTCATTTCGTCGCTCTCTCGCTGTCACACACAGCGATCTGTGCGTCACAGCGGGAGAGCGCCTTTGAAGAAAACGAACCAGGGCTGTGTGTAACGAGCAGCGATCTCGCAGCAGGGGCCAGATCGCTGCTCAGTGTCACACACAGCGAGATCGCTAATGAGGTCACTGCTGCGTCACAAAAAGCGTGACTCAGCAGCGATCTCGCTGTGTGTGAAGCACCCCTTATATACAGTGTGAAGCCCCTCACCTGCATCGGTCACCTCAAAGACTTCAGGGACCTCTCTCCACCTCCAGGGACGCCACAGGGTCTTCACTTGATGGGAATTTCTGGCAACAGGTATGTGGGGTTTATTTACATGGGAATCGTGACGCCACTCTCGGTTTGCGGTCAGGGTAGTGACCGCCACTGCAGTTTAACGAGCGTCTGGGGCTGATGGTGTCTGCAGTCTGGTGGTATGGCCTCCCGAGACTGAGGCTGGCCCCAGGGGCTCGGGTGTAAGTGTGTAGAACTACAGGTCGCTGAATAATTCAGACAGAGTCCAGAATGTCTTTCAACTCATTTACTCACGTTCAGCTGGCTTTGTGAGGTAATCCGGGCGATACTGAGATAGACCAGAGAGAACCAGGTATCCTTCAGACTGGTATAGGGGTGACTGCTGACTCGCCTTCCTAGCACTTCTTGTTTCGGACAGCCCCTGACTTAAAGGGAACCAACCACCAGGTTTTTCGTGTATAAGCTGCAGCCAGTGCAGTACTGGCACTATCATGCACAGTGTGTACATACCATCAGGGGGCAGCTCGGGTGTTTTGTCAGTGAAATTCATCTTTATAAAGTTTGAAATTTCGTGCACTTTTTGATTGACGTGTGCACCTCTGCAGATAATGTCCGGGCGGGTTATGCAGGAGTTCCCCGCCCCCCCACCAGCCTGTTCCTCCCTCTCTCCTGATGTCCGGGCGGGTTATGCACGTGTTCCCCGCCCCCCCGCGCCGCCTGTTCCTCCCTCCCTCCCTCTGGCTGTATGTAAATATCTAATCTTCAGAAACATGGCGCCAGAGTGGGCCTCTGCGCATAGCGCTTATCTCCGGCGCCATGTTTCTGAAGCCCCCGCATTACACAACTTGGTGTCTGAGAGGGCGGCGCCACAGCGATGTCACACCGGCTGGTGTGTTGGCCCGGTGTCCTGGGGCGGCACGATACAGGAGCAGCAGGTAATCGCGTCCTGCGATCAGCTGTTCTGCAGTCCTGTTGTGATCGCGCTCGCTCCTGCGGTCACAACGGGATCTGAAGGAGCGAGGGCGCATGCGCCGCCCTCTAACACCAAGCTGTGTGATGCAGGCGTCAGAAACATGGCGCCGGAGATAAGCGCTGTGCGCAGAGGCCCACTCCGGCGCCATGTTTCTGAAGATTAGATATTTACATACAGCCAAAGGGAGGGAGGGAGGAACAGGCAGCGCGGGGGGGGGGGGCGGGGAACACGTGCATAACCCGCCCCCGGACATCAGGAGAGAGGGAGGAACAGGCTGGTGGGGGGGCGGGGAACTCCTGCATAACACGCCCGGACATTAACAGAGAGGTGCACACGTCAATCAAAAAGTGCACGAAATTTCAAACTTTATAAAGATGAATTTCACTGCCTAAACACCCGAGCTGCACCCCAATGGTATGTACACACTGTGCATGATAGTGCCAGTACTGCACTGGCTGCAGCTTATACACGAAAATCCTGATGATTGGTTCCCTTTAAAGTACCAAAGGACTCATCCAGGGAAGTCACTGCTGCTGCGTTTTCTCCCCTTTCTGGCCCGTTTACTGGCAGAGTGGACCAAGGTGGATAGCTTCAGGCTCAATCCTCCTTATGGGCCCCCTCACTGCTGCTGATGCTCGGACTCTGTGTTGGTTGGTGTGGGACTTGTTGTCCACCCCACTGGCAGGTTTAGTAGGTAGTTAAACTTGAGCCTACGTCGGTAACCTGTTTCCCCTGCGTGCCTAGCTCTCCAGAAGTCTCAGTACACGACCAGCTGGTTCCCTCAGTGTCCTCCAGACCAATCTGATTTCCTCAGTGTCTTTCTGTCTAATTTCTGGTGACCGTTCTCCCCTGCCAACAGCCACTACACGGGCAGAGTCTGAATAGTGTGTCTACGTGCCCACTCTCCGCTTCAGACTGACATGTGTCCTCCTCCACTACTCTCCTCTGACTGACTGCCACACTAGTTTCCAGCCTCTCCACCCACCACAAACTGAGATGTGGAGGCCACGCCCCCTCCTGGGTCTGCCTAGGGGTCCCCTCCAAGGTGTGTGTGAGACCTGGTCACTATGTGTCTGTGCGTACACACCCTACTCAGCCTTTGGGATTACCTGTTTGCACTCACCAAGCATGGGTGCAGTACTCAGTGGTGCCTGACCTGGTCAGGGGCTCCACCACAGCATTTTAACATACTGTATATAAGAGCCCAGGCCGCTGTGTACAACATAAAAAACACTTTATAATACTCACCTAAAGGGCGGTGCGGTGCAGACTGGTCAGATGGGTGTCTCTGTTCTCCTGTACCGGCGCCGTCATCCTTACCCTGGAGCCTGGGTGCATGACGCGTCCTATGTCATCCACACTAGCCGGCATTGAGGTCCTGCACTGGCGGACTACAATACTTTAATCTGCCCTGCTCAGGACAGATCAAAGTACACCAATGCGGGACTTTAATGCTGGCGAGGGTGTATGAGGTAGGACGCGTCATGCACCCAGGCTCCAGGATAAGGAGGACAAAGATGGTCGAAAGAGCAGGCACCGGTACCGGAGAACAGAGACACCCATCCGACCAGTCTGCACCGCACCACCCCTTAAGTGAGTATTATAAAGTGATTTTTATGTTCTATACAGTGGCCTGGGCTCTTATATACAGCATTCTAGAATACTGTATATAAGAGCCCACTGGTGGTGGCCGCAGCTTATAGGCCCCAAATCTGGTGACAGGTTCCCTTTAAAAAATTTGACCTAGTCATTAAGGTCAAAATTGGCTCCAGCACCAAGGGGTTCAGTTGTCCAAATTATCTATTTTACAGGAGGCAGAGAAATAATTGGGGGTAAAATTAACGAGGAACAGTTGTATGAGTTATGTGATAGCCATTATCCGGTTTAAAACAATTCTTTTTTCCATGTTATGAATATGAATGTGTTTTATATCTTGGAGAATCACTTTAACCCCTTTATCACACTAACCTGTCAAGCATATAAAGCAAACCCCACAAGCTGCAGAATTTTCTGACACCGATTTTTGGGAAAATGACAAATCTATGACAAAATCTATTTTGGCCATATGCTTTATGCATATTTTCATGAAAAGAAAAAAAAAATCAATCAAGTGGCACTCTGTATCCATAATATTGAAATATTGCTTTGAAAAAATGTTTTTGTGCAACAATACGGTTCAATAGGACCCCCCTTGTAGCATATTGTGAATATAATCCCAGGCATGGGGAACAGTGAATACTCATTTTGCATTAACCAGCAGCTGACGTCGGCGTGTAACTGGGTGCACATGGCAGTGACGTCATGCACTGCACTGATTACATGCCAGTTGCCCAAGAGGATGCCGCACACCAGGGAAGTGGATGGAAGGTGAGTAAAATAGTTTTGTATTTATGGGTGCGGCATAACGGAAGAAATATATACCAGAATGGGCCCTTGATGGGGACATATATACCAGGATTAGGGACATATATACCAGGATGGGCGACATATATACCAGGATGGGCGACATATATAACAGGATAGGCGACATATATACCAGGATGAGGGACATATATAGTATACCAAGATGAGGGACATATATACTAGGAAGGGTCTAGGATGAGGACATATAAACCAGGGTATGGAACATATATAGCAGGATTAGGGACATGTATAGCTGGAAGGGATCGGGAGGGAGGACATTAGTACAAAATTGTGAGACATTACCCCATAACAGTGTCGTCAGCAGATTCTCCCCCCATAACTGTGCATCATGAACACATTTTTAACTTGAAAATCATTTTCCCTATTTTTAGCCGATAAAACCTACTGTAGATGTTTCTTGTGATCCTACATTTATAGTCTGAAAAATAGAGTAATTGTTGGACACAAAGCATCACTCCAGCATTTAAGTCCCCAGTCCTAAACTCAGCCTCCAGCGTTTTCATCCTTTTTCGGCGCTGCTTTGGCTCTACTATACCATCTTGTAAAAATTGAAGATGAAAAAAATCCAGCACCAGCGTATAAAATTTAGAAATGTATTAGTATAAATTTTAAAAGCCCATAATTAAAATATATTAGGGCAGGTACAGAGCAAAGAAACGTCAACACTTTTCAAGCAAAAAAAGCTCTTAATTATTTTTGCTTGGAACGCGTTGACGTTTCTTTGCTCTGTACCTGCCCTAATATATTATTATTATGGGCTCTTAAAATTTATACTAATACATTTCTAAATTTTATACGCTGTGCTGGATTTTTTTAACTTCAATTCTTGCCATTTACCTGTGAGCTGGATCAGGTTATCCGTGCACCGCTACTTCTAAGGCCAGAGTCACACTTGCAAGAGACTCACACGAGTCTTGCATCACATCACCCGGCACGGCCGCACACTCTCCGGAGAGGAGCATCTCAGCTGCATAGAAATACATGCAGCTGACCTGCTCCTGTCAGGAGAGCGTGCGCCTGTGCCAGATGCGATGCAAGACTCGTGTGAGTCTCTTGCAAGTGTGACTCTGGACTAACATTTTCTCCGATCAGATGTTTTTTCTCCTTATGGCTATGTTCACACACTGCTTCTTTTGCTGCGTTTTTGAGGTCACAAAGATGCACATAAATGCATGCATTTCCTTCTCCCAGCAAAGTCAATGAGATTTCAATTTTCCTGTCCACACTGGGCATCTTTTGTTGGCTGCATCTTGGCTGCGTTTTTGAAGATGCAGCAGGTCAATTCTTTTTGCATTTTTCCAGTGTTTTTGAGCCCTTCTAGTCAATAGATTTGACTTAAAAAAACGCATTAGGCAAAATGCGGTAAAAATGTGGTAAAAAGGCCCACAGGGGTGTACTAACATGCTAAGGGGGCCGACTAGCAAAGGAATCAATGCCCTTAGGACTAGTCCCCTCGCTCATTAGCATATAATAAAGGATATTTAGAAATACTTTTTCTAAAGATCTCTTTAGCTATCCATACAGGGACAGTTAGGGGTACTTCTCACATAGCGAGATCGCTGCTGAGTCACAGGTTTTGTGACGTACCAGTGTCCTCATTAGCGATCTCGCTGTGTGTGACACTGAGCAGTGATCTGGCCCCTGCTGTGAAATCGCTGATGGTTACACACTGCTCTGGTTCATTTTTTGGTCTTTGCTCTCCCGCTGTGAAGCACACATCGCTGTGTTTGACAGTGTGAGAGCAACAATCTGAATGTGCAGGGAGCAGGGAGCCGGCTTCTGCGGACGCTGGTAACCAAGGTACACATCGGGTAACCACGCAAAGGCTTTGCTTGGTTACCCGATATTTACCTTGGTTACCAGCATCCACAGCTTCTAGAAGCCAGCTCCCTGCACAAGTAGCCAAGGTACACATCGGGTAACTATAAGCAAAGCGCTTTGCTATAGTAACCCGATGTGCACTATCGTTACCAAGCACAGCGTCGTTACACGGGTCGCTGGTGGCTGATCTCTGCTCGCTGTGGAGATTTACCTGACTGACAGCTCACCAGCGACCATGTAGCGATGCTCCAGCAATCCCTGCCAGGTCAGATCGCTGGTGGGATCGCTGGAGCGTCGCTTAAGTGTGATGGTACCCTTAGGCAGGGATTAGTAATATGCACCCAGAACTGCTCGTGGCTCTGGCTGCATATTGCACCTGACAGGTTCCCTTTAAGTCCACTTTTCCACCTGTAAATGCTGCATTTTGTTTCTTCAAGTGACATTACCAAAATACAAAATAGCATTCTGTTCTTATTTTGGCATTTTTGTTGCATTCCTAACGTATTTTCTTCATATTTAAAGGTGTTTTAGTGCAGAAACACTGGGATTCTGAACTGAAAAATGCATTTTCTACATGCATTTTTTGCCTTCTCACAGATACCTATAAAGAAAAAACACCTAAAGATATGCACAATGTTCACAAGTTTTCATGAAATCACATCCACTATTGTTTTAACTGGTAAAAGCAGAAGATTTTCCACACGGAAACATGGGGGGAAAACCCCACAGTATTTATGCTCTAGATGCATGGCACTAACATGCTGGAGGCAGACATTAGAAAAAGGTTCAAAAAAAGGATTTTAGCATTTACTTCTCCACTTTCCTGACTATTAATTATCTTGTTCAGCACCGGTGACTGTAACGTTTAAGTCCAGCTTTGATCTTTGAAAGACAATCATTCTGCCATGAAGCCGATACAGAAATGATACTTGTCCTTTTTATTTATTCCCTCAAGTATGTAAAGGTAATTGGGATAATGGGGTAATTACTAGTTATATTAATTGAAATAAATGAGCTCAGTGATCGCCTGCAGCCATGGACACTGGCCTGTTGTTAGCAGACATTCAAACAGAAGTGCTATTCACCTTTCAGTAGATTAGAAGGTGGATTTAGATACCAGGTATCTCAGCAGTGTATCTCATAAAGTTCAAACAAGAAATTGGCAGGAAAGTCGTAGCAAAACCGTAATGTAGGTACAACATATGGTATAAATTCAGTAAGAAGTGCATAAGGCGACTGCTCTTCACAACTACAAGTTTACTTGTTGACACAAAGCCAACGGAGACATTGATGTGGAACCACCAAGATGCTCATTAATTTGGCTTGGGCTTAAATGGGTGGTTCACCCACAATGATATTATGTTGAGAAACAATGTTTCCCTCAAATACCTTGTGTTGCCAATAGTGCCTATGATTTAGGCATTATTGCAGACCGCTCTTCCCCATTGCCTGACCCCCGGGCGCCGTCACCTCGGGGATCCGGTGATGTCACGTCAACTTCCTGCTCACCTAACATCACCGCAGCCAGGGCCAGTCTTCGTGAGTGACTTGGGCGGAGTTTCACCGCTGGTCACATCCCATCATCTATCTGCTCCCTCCTCCTTCACTGCAGAGCGCGTGTTGTGTCACCATGTATATATTTCTTGCATTGCATATTTTTTCTCTTATCAGGAAATTCCTTATTGTTACTAGGTAGATTAGACTGTATGAAGTTTGTCCCTATGTACCTCCCTTAGTTGGCTTCTGTATAGAATGCTCCTCCCTTTCTTCCTCAGTTTAGTGTAGAGAGGAACAATTGCTGAAGACATGTCTACAACCCTGTACAGATTATTCCTTTTCACCTGCCTTTACTTTGCACTTAATACAAGATTCTAGAAGAAAACTACAGCGTTTCTCCTTGTCTTCCAACAAGTCATCGTTGGGCTGTGTTACAACTATCTGTTGATGCTTTGAAGAGTGAGTACAATCATACAGTTATCTAAGGGACTGATAATTAGAGCGGATGGGATTCACAGCTTCTAGGAAGAGACAGAATAGCGCGCAAACAGGAGGGATGCTCGGCTGTGAAATGCCCCCCATAGCCCAGTGACTCAAGGAGACTGGGGCCGACCGCGGTGATGTGAGGTGAGCAGGAAGTTGTCGTGACATCACCGGATCCCTGAGGTGACGGAGCATTGAGATCCTGACAGTGACGGAGCATAGAGCTCATGCGCACTACAATACTTTGATCTGCCCTGCTCAGGGGAGATCACAGTGCGCCTATGCAGGACCTCAATGCCAGCAAGTGTGGATGACGTAGGACGTATCATGCACCCAGGCTTCAGAAGGAAGACAAAGATGGGCGAAAGAGGAGGCGTCGGACCCGAAGAATGGAGACACCCATCTGACCCATCTGCACTGCACCGACCGTTTAGACAAGTATTATAAAGTCATTTTTACGTTCTACACAGCGGCCTGGGCTCTTACATACACCATGTTAGAATCCTGTATATAAGAGCTCACTGGTGGTGGCCGCAGCTTATAGGCCCCAAATCTGGAGACAGGTTCCCTTTAATGATATGCAAAAGGGAAAACAAAGCATAAAAACACCACTCTAGAGTTTTGCTTTTTTTCAGTACTGCAGTGGTGCTTTAGCCTAAGTTCCTTGTTCATTTTAATATGCTCACCCTCCTGCGTCTTTAGCTTTTACAGCAGCCGCTCCGGTCCCGCGACGCTACCTTGTGACTGTAACCTGACTGGCCGGAAGTCAGAAGTTACGTCACAGGCTCTCAATGCATCTCTATGAGAGCCAGAACGAGGCTCTTATAGAGTTGCAGTGAAGAGTGACCTCTGAGATGCTCAATGAAAGACTTTAGGCCACTATCTGCTGGAGACCGACTGGAGCAGCTTGGATACAAGGTAAAGATGCCAGAGGGTGAGTATAAGACCGGGGGCAGGAGACTTAGATTTAAGCGCCATGTCATTGGGAAATAATAAGAAAACACTGGAGTAGTGCTTTAAAACATCTTGATCTATTCAGTATCGAGTATGATCACTGTGCGGAATTACACACACTTAGGGGTAATTTGCACGCTGCGACATCGCTAGCATTGGCTAGTGATGCCGAGCGCGATAGTACCCGCCCCCGTCGCACATGCGATATCTTGTGGTAGCTGCCGTAGCGAACATTATCGCTACGGCAGCTTCACACGCACTTACCTGCCCTGCGACGTCCCTCTGGCCGGCGACCCACCTCCTTCCTAAGGGGGCGGGTCGTGCAGTGTCACAGCGTCGTCACACGGCAGGCGGCCAATAGAAGCGGAGGGGCAGAGATGAGCGGGACATAAACATCCCGCCCACCTCCTTCCTTCCGCATTGGCGGCGGGCGCAGGTAAGGAGATGTTCCTCGCTCCTGCGGCTTCATACACAGCGATGTGTGCGGCCGCAGGAACGAGGAACAACATTGTATCTCCTATTGGTGCGACATTATGAAAATGACAGACGCTACACAGATCACCGATTTTCGACGCTTTTGCGATCGTTTATCGGTGCATCTAGGCTTTACACGCTGTGACGTCGTTACCGGCGCCGGATGTGCATCACTTTCGATTTGACCTCGACGATATCGCAGTAGCGATGTCGCAACGTGCAAAGTACCCCTTAGGGTACTTCTGAGGAATGTTGTGCCACACTGAATGCGCTTGGACACAGAAATCATCAAGTTTCAATAACGTCCCATATGGGAGACAAGTCCGGAGACACTGCAGGCCATGGCAGCACATTTAGGCCAGGCAGGCTGCACACCAACATGGAACTTCACATTGTCATTTTGAAAACTGCTCCGGAGACACTTTGGAGAAATAGCCGTACCTCTGGTTCCACCATCATCGTACCTGGAATGAAGCGGTTTTAGCTAGCATACATTATACCACTGAACAATGTTAGGAGATAATAGATCCCCTAAGAAAAGGAACCACGTGTGTAATGTGCGGTAGGAAGGCCGCGTGTGGTAATGTGCGGGGGGGGGGGGGGGAAGCCGCGTGTGGTAATGTGCGGGGGCAAGCCGCGTGTAGTAATGTGCAGGGGGCGGATCCACATGTGTAATGTGTGGGGGCGGAGCCACATGTGTAATGTGCGAGGGGGAGCCGCATGTGGTAATGTGCTGGGGGCGGAGCCACATGTGGTAATGTGTGGGGGGGCAGAGCCACGTGTGTAATGTGCGGTAGGGAGGCCGCGTGTGGTAATGTGCGGGGGGTGGGATTAGCGAGTAACCACGAGTAATCACAACGGCTCTATGTATAGATGTACTGTCAAGTATAACACCATCCAAACTGAAGAACAAGCTTCATCAGATCTCCATGACATAAAAATAGAGTGAGTAAGGCTGGGGCCACACGGGGACTACTGCGATCCACTTGCATGACACTCGGCTCACACTGGCAGTACAGCAGAGCCGAGTGTCATGTGTGTGTCCTTGCAACTGAGGTGGTCCGTTCGTGCGAGCAGACCTCAGCTGCGGGGGGCGGGCCAGCACTCGGGAGGGGAGGGAGGGATTTCTCTCCCTCTCTACTGCGTAGCCGGCTATTGCCATTCTCGCACTGCACTAGCAGTACACCAGAGTACCGCGAGTGCAGTGCGATTTTTCTCTCGCCCCATTCACTTGAATGGGTGCGAGAGAAAGAGTCTCGCATTACACCCGCAGCATGCTGCAATTGTTTTTTCAGTCCGATTAGGGCTGAGAAAATAATTGCTCATGTGTGCTGACACACAGGCTAATATTGGTCCGAGGGGAATGCGATGTTTTATCGCACTCCACTCGCACCGATTTCCATGCCGTGTGGCTTAGGCCTAATAAAGAAAGCGGAGCCAGCACGATCTGAGAGTGGCATGCATCATACTGTAAAATGATTAAAATTAATACATCTAGTTATCAAATATTTCATAGTAAGACATATACATTCATAGTTCTGTTTATGTTGGAGGGCATAGGTTATTAATAAAGTTTATAAGGGTAAATATGCCCATATTGAATATACTTGAGTGCTGAGCATGGAGGGATATATTTAAATCCTTCCCGAAGCTTCTCGAAGCTTCTAGAAGCTTATGTCATATGGAGCTATATTCAACTAAACACCCTATATGGACTGAGCAGCTGGTATATAATACACGATGGAGGGGGCTACTGGGCGCTCCTCCACACTGCCTGCGGTGAGAAGACTCCAGTGCTGCAAGATATGACACGCTGTCCAGCTTAAGAGATGACATCCCCAGCATTGCCGTTCAGGAATCAAAGAAAGTTGGGTAAAGACTTCCCATTGATTATTATGGACTAAATGAACTCTTATTTTTGTGTAAGCTATCAAAGTATATTATTTTTCCTTTCTGTAACTGAACCCTGGCAACCATTTTTAAATAGATAAAATACATTTATTTTTTACATCTTTGGAAGTTCTTTCTTTCATGCGGCTTTACGTATTTGAAGAAAAATATATTTAAGAGTATATTTTTTAACATTTGGCGAGTCAGCTCTTCGTGATTTTTTTTATATATTTTTTTGTTGTTCCTTCACTTTGCATAAGGGGGGTCGAAGTTATCAAAGTCATAAGTATTTTAAGTATCTCCTGCAAAGGATCAGGAATCGACAATTTATAAAATCACGTAGAACCTAGGAAATACGTATAAGTCAAGTTGCATGAATGTTTTTTTTTTAAATGAACTTTAAAGTCTTTACAAAGTTACAGGAGTTAACTTTCGACGTATTTTTGAGCAAGAAAGATAAAGTCAGTCCATAAGAAGTATTGGACGTGCTGAACAAGGTGGATCAAGTCTTACAGGATCATCCATCAGATCATCTGATCATTTCAGGTAAGAAAATGGATTTTATCTCTTCATATGTGAAGCAAAGTAAACTTCAGTTCACTTATCCAGATATTTCTAATGTAGAAGAGATTTGGTTACGCTTTTATGAGGAGTGTGAACTTGAGAATTCACGTATAGAATGTGCAAGGTCTTTTAATAGAGAGAAACAGAAAATCAGAAATGTCTGTCATTTAGTCTATGATTTTCACAAGTTAATCGTAGAAAAGTGTAAAAATGGTGGAAATAGACAACCTGAATTGTCAGGAGAGTTAGTGACAGAGAAATCCAAAGACTGCTTAGAACCTGGAATGTCAGTCAGTGATATTGTGAATTCTGACTGTAATGTTGGCTGTAATTTTGTAAATCAGAATTTTGATAATGGCGACAGACACGTGTTACCTAGTCAAGGTGCCTTTCAAGATACTGAGAAAGAAGCAGGAAATGACGTAGTGAAGCCAGAAGGGGGAGGAGCCAGAATGGGACACGTGCAGAAAAGACACGTGGAGAGAGAAAATGGCGACGATCAGTTTCTAAAAATAGAACAGGCTAAGTTAGGGATTACACTTAGAAAAAATTTATTGGACATATGCAAATTAATTCCCGCATATAATCCTAAAATACATGTTTGCAGAAATTCAGAGGTTTTTGAAGGTTCCATCGAGAAGTTAAATTTAACCAATAGTGAGACGAATCAGTTATTCCGTATGTGGTTACCTCAGCATTTCTTTAGACAATTGGCATTAAAAAAGTCTTCTGACAATGAGACATTTGATTGTTCAAATGATAACGATATCATAAGGCTAAAATATCTCATCTTCTGTGCAAGGAATGAATCTGATCCAAACTATGAGATGTTGAAGGAATTACAAATTGAACAGAATGAGAGTACGTTCTCATTTATGTCCGTTTTTGAACGTTTGTATAGGGCGGTCATTCCAAATGTCAGATTGGATGGAATGATACGTTTATTCATCAAGAAATTTAATTTCCTTGATAATGCAGCCTGTGCAGTGGCATTAAATAAAAAGTCCCTATTCGAATGTACGACATTTATCAATTTTGTTAGAAGTCGCCAAAGTCAATCAAGACAGAAATTAATTAATTCTGAAAAACCAACACGGAAAAGGGAGAGTTTCCGTGAAAAACCAACAGTGTCTCCCAGATCCAGATATTTCTGTGACAGGGAATATGCAATTCGGAGGAAGATGCATACGTGTTATAAACCATACAATTCACCCCAATTTTTATCATCTAAAAGTCTTTTTTCACAGGAAAAACCCCTGTCACCAGTGAAAGGATTGGTCACTGGGATTGAAAATCCCAGACAAATGATGAGTAATAGCTTTGAAAGACAGAAACAGGTGTCTTGTGCAGACTCTTTCCCTGGATTAGGGTTTGATAGCCCGCGACAGGTGGGTGGTTTTTCAGAGAGAGACATTCTCTCTCAAATAAGAGAAAACCTTGAATTACATAAGTTCAAGGATTCCTATAAGTTCAAAGGGAATCTAATAAATCGAATCTTTGAAGAAAAAATTAGGTATGGTCTTCAGTTAAATAAAGTGGATTTCTGGATAAATTAATTTTGCTATTTGATAATCATAATTTTTCATATACAGTGTATATATATATATATATATATATATATATATATATATATATTAAAAGTAGTGATAGTGAATCAAGGTCATATTTTCATTTAGTCAAATGATAGTTAATGTTATAAATTAATAATTTGATCTCTGTATATGAATAATAATATTTAAAATAAAACAATAAGAGAAAGTAACAGATTCAAAGTGTTTCATTTTTATCATAAATATGATAATAATTTTATTCTTTTATTTCTCTCAGAATTTATCAGTAAAGCAGATTGATGAAGTATTAACTTTTATTTTTACATATGTTCTTGTCTTCAATCAGGTAACATATATTTTCTAGTGTAAGGTTAATTTGCGAAAGCATGTTTGATAATAATTATTATTTTCTCAGGTACCAATGGTCAGAGAAGTATACTTGAACTTTTTTATGAATATATATATATCTCCTTTAGAGTTATTAGAAATGTAATCTGAGCTTTGGAAGTGTAGTAAAACTGCTTGCTGTTTTGGAATGGTGTTCCTTGCACGTAACCAGAGCATGACTTGGTACTAAGGCTAAAAAATAAATGTTTGTTCCATGGTCATATGTACAGTGTGTAATACATTGGAATTTGTTTTTTTCGAGAAGTACTTCAAATTAGTAACATAATCTTTGAAATGCGCATAGAATAATTGGGAAGACAGGGATTTGAGTCCGTCAATGTTTTTATGTGAAAGTATATGTTACAGTCTTGTGTGCATAGATGTGTCAATGAATGATTGATTGTTTGAGCAGCTGCTAAAGTCAAAGCATTTGGATCCAGAGAGAGAGAAAAAAAAAAAAAGAGAATTTTTGTTTTAACTTAGAAGTTATAAGACATGTATGTATACTATATAGAATAAATAAGTTATAGTACATAAGTATAAATAATGAAGGAATTTATACAAGATATATATTTTAATTCTTAGACATATGTCTTTAGTATAGAGATATTAGGATTTT
The DNA here is from genome assembly GCF_048569485.1 of Anomaloglossus baeobatrachus. Lineage (NCBI taxonomy): Eukaryota > Metazoa > Chordata > Amphibia > Anura > Aromobatidae > Anomaloglossus > Anomaloglossus baeobatrachus. The sequence goes on along the minus strand of NC_134360.1, from coordinate 203,395,147 downwards.
TTATTAAGGGTTTATTCTGAAGAGTTACATTCTAGAATAAGGTTATAACGTTTTGATTTTCGTATATCTTTTGTGTTAGTCACTTCTTTTATTGGTACATAGATTGGAAATCATTTTTCTTTTCAAATATGGAAGTGATAATTATAATATGGTCTTGAAGATATACAACACAAATTTTAATTTAATTTAATCTAAACATATTAATTTTTATAATATCATATTTCATGATATTGAAAGGGAGAGGTTTGGTCTCAATCACACACATTTATATTTGATAAATATATGTGTTTACAGGATACTTTAATAATTAATATTTCAAGTACAAAGGAAGAATTGGGAATAAAAAATATATTTGAAGTATATCATAATGCATTTATATACTAAGAGAAGTGTATTATTTACAAGGTTACATGACTTAATTATTTTTATTGGTTATTGATAGGCTTGGTAATTTTATAAGATACTGGTAATATTAAGGTTATCTGGTAACATTAAGGTTATGTATTATTAAAGACATAGGTGTTATATACATAGAAGGCCTTATTTTTATTTCAAGTTTTATTTTTATTCCGATTTTCATTTTTCTTTTTATTCCTATTTTTTATATTAATTATTATTTTAATATTCACATTTTTAATTAAAATCTTAATTCTACAATTTTTATTTTTTCTTCAGATTTTAAATATCTCAATTGAGAAAACACTTCAATATTTAGTTCAGTAATATCTAATATAAGAATATTACTTTATTAAATATGAATCATATGAAAAGGGAAAAGTTCCATTTTTTTGGAAGAAAAGATACTTCCTTCATCAATATATACAATTGTTTACTTTCTGGTAATACATTATTTTTATATTAGTATGTTAACACAGTAAGGGTGAAATATTACTTATAGTTACACATTTTCTTATAGTAGGTTATTTTATAAATAATAGACAAATCAAATAAATTAAATTAGAGTAATAAAGATGGAAGATTAAGATACATCTAGGTTTACCTTCATATATTTACAAATAATATATATTATATTTTTAATCAATAATAATTTATAATGGGTATTATTGTGTTTTGATGGTATCATCCAGTCTTTTCTAAAAGGTTATTTGCTTTGGTTTATAATTTACAAATGATCTAACTAAAAGCCACATTGTTGCTTTCATATTTATAATATGATACATGTTATAGGTACACATTATATTGTTTCATACTTTATATTATATTTTGGTTACATTCAACACATTGCCACCTATGGGTTTGGAAGGGTAATGCACCAATGACAAAAAAGGTCATTACAAGAAAATACTATTGTCTATACCATTATGCAGTATTTTATCATTCTGAGTATCAATTATATTAATACTTTTACGATAATAATAATGACATGGTATTATAGTATTAGAGTTATGATACGCTGTGACATTTATTAGTGATAGTTATTGCCATATTTGGTATTTAGGTAGGGAATGAAGTCTTCAATCAAGATTACAGAAGATAAAAAGACTTTATATTTTTCCTAAAAGTTAAAAGGGATTCTGCAAAAAGGTCTAAAAGGTAACGTCTCAAATAAGACTGTGTAACATACAAAATACACTTACCGTGCTTGCATCTCAAACATAGTGCTCCTATGGTTCCAAGATGGACAATGACACATGGTCTGTGCATTAAGACCTCCCTAAAGTTACTAAGAAGAGCAAGGACGTGTTAAAGTTAACCCCTGTCGTGCTGACCAAGAACGTCTTAACATCTGTTCCTGGGTTATTTGACAACAGGCAGCATGAAAGGTGACTAGTGTAAATCACACTGCACAGACATCAAGGACTTTTGCTATTCTTCTTCTACACTCATGAACTGTGGTTTATCAACATTGGCTATGGACTTTGCAATAAAAAATAAAGTTTATGGACTGTGATCTAACAATGATAAACACAATATGGGACTGCATGAATTGGTAACCATTCATTTTTATCAAAGGATTTATTTCTAAGAGACTGTGTTTATGCAGGATTACATCGGAGATAAGAAGACATCAACTCAGAGGATATCATATGGTGACCGGATTTGGTTTTTGCATTTCTTTTTAGGTCTAGTGAAGTATAGTTATATACATTTTTATATGATTGATCAGTCACAGCCTGTCATAACATGAATCCACATTATTATATTATTGAATTTACATGAATAATGCAAATTAATTATTCTTCATCATTATTATTGATATTAATCCGTTATTGACAAATAAGGAAAGAAGATTTGTATTTTAATGATGTATTAATTAATTTTCGGGGTTGCTCCACCCACTTCAAGGGGGAATTGTAAAATGATTAAAATTAATACATCTAGTTATCAAATATTTCATAGTAAGACATATACATTCATAGTTCTGTTTATGTTGGAGGGCATAGGTTATTAATAAAGTTTATAAGGGTAAATATGCCCATATTGAATATACTTGAGTGCTGAGCATGGAGGGATATATTTAAATCCTTCCCGAAGCTTCTCGAAGCTTCTAGAAGCTTATGTCATATGGAGCTATATTCAACTAAACACCCTATATGGACTGAGCAGCTGGTATATAATACACGATGGAGGGGGCTACTGGGCGCTCCTCCACACTGCCTGCGGTGAGAAGACTCCAGTGCTGCAAGATATGACACGCTGTCCAGCTTAAGAGATGACATCCCCAGCATTGCCGTTCAGGAATCAAAGAAAGTTGGGTAAAGACTTCCCATTGATTATTATGGACTAAATGAACTCTTATTTTTGTGTAAGCTATCAAAGTATATTATTTTTCCTTTCTGTAACTGAACCCTGGCAACCATTTTTAAATAGATAAAATACATTTATTTTTTACATCTTTGGAAGTTCTTTCTTTCATGCGGCTTTACGTATTTGAAGAAAAATATATTTAAGAGTATATTTTTTAACACATACACAAAGTGAAAATTCACGAATTTATTCCAACTGTGCTATAATACAAAATCTCATTTTATTATCTACTATTAATAAAGGGACAAATACCTAAATACAAAATACAATGTTAGGTATATAAGTTAATTTTTAAAGTGCTAAGTGTAGCCGCAAAAAACTGTCACTAAAAATTCATCACCATTAAAACATAGAGCCTTGTAAATTGCACCACTATGTTATAACCACAAGGTGGCAGCATTACTCTCAAAGAGAACGTTATAGAACTACATACTTTACTACTCTGACAAGCGCTTACGTTCTATTTCTCCTGACCATGTTGTAGTTACCTATTGATAATAATAATAATAATAATAATAATAATATTTATTCATTTATATATATCGCTATTAATTCCACAGCGCTTTATATACATTGGCAACACTGTCCCCATTGGGGCTCACAATCTAAATTCCCTATCAGTATGTTTTTGGAGTGTGGGAGGAAACCCACGCAAACACAGGGAGAACATACAAACTCTTTGCAGATGTTGTCCTTAGTAGGACTAGAACCCAGGACCCCAGCACTGCAAGGCTGCAGTGCTAACCACTGAGCCACCGTGATGATAGGTATTGCATAATATTAATATTGCATAACATATTGCATAATCCATAAGGTTGTGCACATATATTTATAAACCTCAATGGCTGAGTATTCATTATGTAGTACCATTCTCATTGAGAGTCTATGTTATTTGCTGATTTGTGTTGTTTATTATTATTTTTTATTATTTTTTTTAAAAAAAAAGCACATTAAAATGTCATTATTTTAATTGTTTTTTATTTATTTATTATTTTAGTCATTTTATGGGAAGTAAAAAAAAGCTTTTATTCTCCCTTTAGAATAAAGAGGCATAGAAATACACAATATATACAAAATATACAATAAATATACAATATATACAAAATATACAATGTATCTCCATGTACGTCTATTATCTGCTTATGCAGGCAGAGGCTGCAATGCAGCTTCAAGTATAAAAAAAATTCTCCAACTGACATCACCAGAGTCTGTGGCTTTCATTTTGAGCTACTTCCAGCTACTGTAGAGATTGTCGGTTCAAGTCCCAGGGACACTCACAAAAAAAATAAATAAATAAAAAATGATTTTTCAATGAGGAAGAAATTGACATGTTTGCAGTGGTTTTAGGTTTTTTTATTATTATTGTAGGAACAAAACAAGATGACTTTTTCTTCTCCTCTAGCATGCAGGCAAAAAAAGCAACCTGTTAACGTAGCCTTACTGTATTCTCCTGCAGATTTTCCACAGCACCAAGTGTCCATTTACCCTCAGAGTATAAAATTAGGAAAAGAGCTCACACCACAGTCAACTCAGTAAAGGCTTTTAATCTGTATAGAAAGAGACAGAATTTGTCATTGCTTTTGTGCCTATTTTTGTGTGTTTTGCACCTTTTTTTTGTTTCCATCTAATTCATTATTCTATTTGCACCTTTTTTGAAGTCTATTTTATATGTGCTCTCAATTTTTGTTTTCCTCTTTGTGGGTGGAAAATAGATTAGATGCCTGGTTCATCAATTGCGCCTATTTAAAAAGTCATGAAGTTTGGCACAATCTCACTCTACTCCCACCTCCCAAGGTGTATTTTTTAAAGGAACCAATCACCAGGATTTTCATTTATAAGCTAAATCCAGTGCTATACTGGCACTATCAGGCTGATTCTATACATATCATTAGTGGTCAGCTCCGATGTTTAGGTTTTGAAATCCAAGAAAGTAAAGTTTATAAAATTAGCTGCTTGTTGAGTGACAGCAGCTGTGGATCAGATAATATCTGGGGGATATTCATAGTTATACCCTCCCCCTGTTAGAGTTAGCATAAGTATTATACAAACGATTCACTTTGTCTTTTGCAGGACCTGTGTGAGGTCATACACATGTGACCTGGTATCCAGCTTTGTTGGCTGAGGCTCGCCCATTTTGGTCACATGGGTAAGACCTCACCACAGGTCCTGCAAGAGACAAAGTGAATTGTTTGTATAATACTTATGCTAACTCTAACAGGGGGAGGGTATAACTATGAATATCCCCCAGATATTATCTGATCCTCAGCTGCTGTCACTCAACAAGCAGCAAATTTAATAAACTTTACTTTCTTGGATTTCAAAACCTAAACATCCGAGCTGACCACTAAAGATATGTACAGAATCCGCCTGATAGCGCCAGTATAGCACTGTCTTTAGCTTATATACGAAAATCCTTGTGATTGGTTCTGTTACGGGGGGCTGTCTGATAATAACCTAAAGGAGTATCAGACAGTCAGGGTCCACCGTGCAAAGACTTTGCTGCAGACTATGGCAGAGTGCAATACCTCTGTTAACTCACAGAAGGATATAATAAGTAAGTAAAGCAATTCCTCCCTTACTTGGAGGGTGTGTGGAATGATCTCTGTTAATAATCACAGAGACAAAGGCAATGTGTGCGAAATGGCACCTACCTAGGTCCGCTCTTCTAGTGGTGCAAAAGAGACGAACAGCAGCGTAAGCCGCACAAAGCTCCTACCTGCGTTCGCTCCACTAGTGTGCGAGGACACGAACCACTAGATATGGCACCTGCCTAGGTCCGCTCTTCTAGTGGTGCAAAAGAGACGAACAGCAGCGTAAGCCGCACAAAGCTCCTATTTCTGTTCGCTCCCCTAGTGTGCGAGGATACGAACAACTGCCAGACGCAGTATAAGGAACGTTACCCTAGCGGCAACGTCCACCTACGAGTCGAATCACAAGGCTCAGCCAGACCATGTGCCTCAGGCACCTGCCTATGTCCGCTCCCCTAAGAGGTAAGGATACGGACAGCAGCCGAAGCTGTAAGGTATAAGAACGCTACCCTGCCGGCAGCGCTCACCTAGAATAGACAGAGGAATGCCTAGAGGAACGCGCACAGAGCGTCTACTCTTATGCATGAACCAAGAGGACTGAGCGCCATGCGGCGTGTGTCAGGGTCTTATATAGACTCTGTGCCTCATCCAAGATGGAGGACACCAGAGCCAATCCACTGCCAGAACGACAGGAGTGACGTCATGCTGGCCTATCACCGAGCAAGACGTCACAAGCACATGACCAGCGACCAATCGGCATAGAAGGTGTCAGAGACATGTGACCTCGTGTCAGCGATGATGTCACCCGCACATGTGCAATGGCTCCAAGATAGGACTTAGTCTCCAGCACTCGCACATGTGCAGTAGCAAGAAATCTGAACTTAGTCTCTAGCGCTCGCACATGTGCAGTAACAAGAAATCTGGACTTAGTCTCCAGCGCTCGCACATGTGCAGTAGCAAGAAATCTGGACATAGTCTCCAGTGCTCGCAGCAACCGTAACAGGTTCCCTTTAAGTACGCCAGCAATTTGGTAACACATGCGACTTTTATCATCAAAAAAGACAATTTTTGACTTTGCTCAAAATTCATGAATCACATGTGCCATGTTGAAGAATTTGACGTCAAAATCAGCAATTAATAGCACAAGACAAAAAAGTAAAGTGATTTTTAAAAATATACAAATGATGAATCGAGGCCAAAGTCCTCACATCCAGGACACGTCCACAAGTAACGAATCTGAAATTAGTAAAGTAACAGATTAAAAATTGCATATAAGGTGATCTAAAAGGTAAAAAATAAAATAAAATGAAGATGACAACCTCAATCATAGGTTCCATTTTTTATCTCCATGTCACAACAAAAAATAAAACTAAGTGTTTCTATGTTAAAGGATTCTGGGGTTTTTACACTTTGCGCAGAGTTTCTCAGTACTGTATAATCTGCACAACGTATACCTAAAAAAATTCCTTTCTAGACAAGGTAATAAAATAGGCAAGCACCACACAACTAAACCTTACACCAGTACATCAATTCTGAAATATTATCATTTTTTACATTTGTCTATTTCATTCTCATCCTATAGTGGGAAATAGTTTTAGTTTAGAAAAAAAAAAATTCCTAAAATTAAAGTGACAGCTGTCGGCAATACTATCAGTGAGTAAAGAATCCCAATCTCTAAGAATGATGGTTACTGAAGTAAACACTTGGCCAATGCATAGATATCACTTTCTTTGTTGTTTCAGCTTCAAAGCCTAAAGATTAAAGGAACGCTGACATCCCCAAAACGCAAATTCAGCAACTTGTGAAACCGATCGGTTACTCCCACGAACGAGGAATAAGACCAGACTAGGTTTAACTGCAAAGTCTTTATAACCTGATAAAGGTAACGGTGATGTAGAGCAAATATAAACACAGACACCCGGTTACTGAACCAGGATCAGCGTGCTGGGCTAAGGACTGACTACAATAAGACAGGAACCAACAGGAACAGTTTACCTAACCAGGAACTTTTGGAAAAACTACAAGGTGTAAATCACTGGGTGTATGAAGGAGCTGTCCCTGGACCAGCACACCAACTAACAATCTTAGAAGAAATTCTAATTCCTCGCTCTTCCCCCACACATATAAGCAACACAGGAAAGTACCCCTGGGATAACCACTTGGTATCAGAGATACACAAACAGTAAAATATAGTACTGCAGTGATGCTGGCTTCGTGTTATATATTAGACCTGGTCTGGTGCCAAAACCACTACTGAGTCAGTGTGCACACTTGTCCGCAAAAACAAAAAGATATAGGCCAGGCCTGAGCTCAGGACTTACTGTTCCACCGTATTTATCCAAGAAGGTCTCCGAACAAAGGGATATCCGCTCTGTGTCTGGCTCCGCAGCAGTTCTGTATGGCACCGACAATCACAAGGACAGTTCCCCTCAGGGCTGAAGTCACAGTCTGATAGAAAGGTCTCAGATGCAGATTACCTCAGGTCTCGTCTCTGCGGCAGTTGTCTCTTTCTGGTACCCGTTTATCACCACTTACATGCAGCTGAGTGGACTCTGCTTGCACAGCAATCAGCGGCCTCTCCATCTCACTCCAGATCTGCTAGCACAGATCAGGACACGGGCAGCCACCTCTGTCTCCAGTCTCTTCGCTGTGAGTCTTTGTCTCCCTTCTCCTTCCAGGCTTCTCAGACCTCCCTCTGGTGGCCAGGAGGAGACATTGCCGCTGGCTCATCAGATTGTCAGTCCTCACATATGACACTGCAACTGGCTCACGAGGAGGAGGTATTGCGGCTGGCTCACCAGGAGGAGGTATTACGGCTGGCAAACCAGGAGGAGGTATTGCGGCTGGCTCATCAGTCCTCTCACAAACAACACATTTATATAGGGGACTTGGTGCCTATAACAATCATACCAGAAACATAATTTATTGTCATAGTTGCAGAAAAATTAACTTTAAATGCATATGAAGACACTTTGGTGAATGGGGAAAAAAATGGTCAAATTGCAGATTAATCGCACACAAGTCGCAGTCACATGTGACCGGTATAGAAGTTCATGACGGGGGAGTCCTATGTGACTTGCGACCAGCGACAAAATATCCAACATGTCCTGGAACATTTGCGCCTCTGTGTTGCAGGTCGTAGCGACACCATAGGGAATCATTATGTCTGTTGTTGCAATGTGACACATAGTGCCATTTAACCCTAGCCTAAATGATGACATAACCCTTATTCCCCAGCACATGCGGATCTAGCAATAAAGTTCTCTACAATTAAAAGACAGACGTTACTTCATATTAGTTGTGGAGGAAGCAAAACACATTATTGTTTTGTGGGTTTCTGAAGAGGAGTCATTAACTTGAAATCCAATGTAAAAACAAAAAGTGTGGACTGAACATAACAAAGGAAGAGAAACATCACAACTTTTATCCTATATCACCTCCTTGTATGTGAATAGAATCCTTAAAATGGAGTGTCATTTTTACCTTCTATAGCGCCCAGTCCCGATGCGGCACTCCCGCACGCTCCTGCTCCCAGGCCCCGGTGGGTTCACCGCTCTCCTCACTTGCCCAGTGGTTCCATGCGCCCCGCTCCTGCCCCGGGGTCTGCCGCGGCCTCCTCCTGCTTCCAGGCCACGCGCAAGCCTTTTAGGAGTGCCTGGAGAGTGCGCAAAGCCACGCCCCCTTTCTTAAAAGGCTGACATCCCATTACCCAGAAATTATCCCTGAGGTCCCCGATTACCCTAAAGGTATTGAAGACTGCTTCCCCTTAGGGGAGGCACCTGAGCAACGTTGCCTATTCGTTTAGTGCATTGCTAGGTCTCAGGTCCCATTACGCTACTGTGTCAAGTTCAACATGTCATGTCCTAGTACCAGTCTTGTGTCTCTAACCTGTGTCTCATCCTAGAGCCTGCTCACTACCAGCACCTCCGTGCTGCCACATCTGAACCACCACGTCTGTGCTGCTATGTCTGAATCACCACCTCCGGCTTCCACGTCTGAGCCGCCACGTCTGAGTCGACCTCCAGTGGTCCTGGCAGTTGTGCATTTAGGCCCCCTAGGACTGTGCTTGACAATCCCTGTCTAGGGGCTAGCTCCAGTTTATCTCCTCCAGGGAAGTCTGGTGTACGACCCAGTGGGTCCACTCCTGGATGCTTGCTGCCCCCTGTTGACTGTAACACCTACTGTGTCGCCCGGGGACCAGGGGGTACTCAGATCCGGGCCACGGGGTCACTTCTGTGGGTATCACGGTAGCGTGACCCGGTCTGTGATCCCAGGCTCCACAGTGAAAGGGGGTTTGTTAAGGGAGATTGTCCGTGACGCCACCCACGGTTGTGGTGATTGTGGACACCACCGCTGCTCTTTATAGGGATCCCGGGAGCGGTGACAGGGAGCAGCTTGGTTGTTATTTCTCCCCTCCGTGGGTAGGGGGGTTGGTTGTCCCGGGGCCCGGTGATGAGGTAAGCAGGGAGCAGGGCGCAGTGCTGCGGTGCGGTGCCCGAGGGCACGGGCGTACTCACAAGTATTTCACACGGAGTCACTGGTAAACTAGGAAGTGCCGGTGTCCGCAGCCTTCGGTACGGGGTGTTAGTGTCCCACACACGGTGCAGCAGCCCTTGTTGTTCTTTCCCTGCAGCCAGGTGCCTTTCTCTCCACTCTCTTCCTCCTCTCCTCAGCCGGGAACGGGGAATCCACTCCCCTGCAGTGATCCGGGTCACCCAGGTACCGGGGGGCCACTACCCTGCCCGGCTACCTCTGGCCCCTTCCTCACTCGCAGCCTGTCCCGGCCCTCTCGGAGCACGCTTCACTTTCAGCCTGGGAGCTACAACTCCAGACTCCTCTTCTGTCTGCCTCTCCTTACACTCTAATCCAGCCCCTCCCCTCTGCTCTGCTTTTCTCTTACACTGGGGGCTGTGGTTTGTCAGATTACCAAGGAGGATTAACTCTTTCTGTGACAACCTGGCTTTGCCAGGGCGTCACACTACCATTCCCATAATATACTGTAGCTTGACTTTTATATTGATAGCTTATTATTAGGATAGGATTAGGATTAGTATAGGTCATCGATATGTGATGTAGGTGCCAGAACCGGCACCCCTGCTGATCGGATGTTCTCGGTGCCAAAAGCAGATAAAAGTGCTCCATTATATTCCAGAACCCGGCCACAACCACTATGCAATTGATGAAGCTGTGCAGCTCCGCAACTCAGCACTTACGGGAACCAGAAACAGCTGATCAACGGAGGTGTCGGGCATCGCACTCCCACCAATCAGATATTGATAACCTATCTTAAAAGTAAAAGTCCCGGACAACCCCTTTAAATGAAAATCTTCTCATACCATTGCAAATATGTTACAGAACTGGATAATACCTTTCTTAGCTCAGGTCAAGACACCAGAAATCAGTTTGGGCCTTGAGGCCTGGACATGGACAAGTTTGTGAATTTGGCCTAAAGCCTGAAATATGCACATTTCATAGATTGACTGGTTTAATGAAATTAGCTGTAGCCGGCTCAAACTGTCAAAAAAATGTTTTATCCAGAGCTTTATGGAGACTTGGCACTCACCCACATTCTTGGGCCATTCTTTGATCCTTTGACTTTTTTGCGCCCCTTTATTTCTAATTTTACTTTGGATGTCGATAGTGGAACAGCTACATGTGTTACCCTTATATGTGTAGGGAGTATATTTTCCCCCTCCCTATTAAAGATAAATATAGATACAGTGCCTTGAAAAAGTATTCAAACCCCGTGAACTTTCAACATTTTTTCACGTTACACCCACAAAACGTAATGGTATTTTATGTGACATACCAACACGAAGTAGCAAGTCTTTGTGAAGTGTAAAGGAAAAGGTACATGATTTTCTAAATATTGTAAAAATATAATTCTGGTGCCAACTAGAATCAAATAGCGAGGGGTGCCGCATCACCTCGCCCTCGCTCATTGTGTAGTAGTGGCCATTCCTGGATACTGCAGCTCAGCATCTACTTACTTCAATAGCTGAGCTGCAGTACCCCAGAATGACCACTAGACAGAAAACACAGCTCCATTTATTATTTATTATTATTATTCCAGTTTGTGGCGGACCCCACTGATCTGATATTGATGACAATTTCTAAGGGGCACTTTGCACACTACGACATCGCAGGTGCGATGTCGGTGGGGTCAAATTGAAAGTGATGCACATCCGGCGTCGCAGGTGATATCGTAGTGTCTAAAGCCTTTTTGATACGATTAACGAGCGCAAAATTGTCGTAATCGTATCATCGGTGTAGCGTCGGTCATTTCCATAATTTGGAAATGACCGATGTTACGATGTTGTTCCTCGTTCCAGCGGCATCACACATCGCTGTATGTGGAGCCGCAGGAGCGAAGAACATCTCCTACCTGCGTCCTGTGGCTCACGCCGGCTATGCGGAAGGAAGGAGGTGGGCGGGATGTTTAAGTCCCGCTCATCTCCGCCCCTCCGCTTCTATTGGCCGCCTGCCATGTGACGTCGCTGTGACGCCGCATGACCCGCCCCCTTAATAAGCGACGTCACAGGGCAGGTGAGTGCATGTGAAGCTGGCGTAGCGATAATGTTCGCTATGCCAGCTATCACCATGATATCGCAGCTGCGACGGGGGCGGGGGACTATCGCGCTCGGCATCACAAGCATCGGCTTGCGATGTCGTAGTGTGCAAAGTGCCCCAAAGGATTGATCATTAATATCTTAAAAACCTGGAAAGCAGCTTTACTTTATAACTTAAGACCTTGTCCCCACGTGGCATTGTTTTGCATTTTTCCTTCCTTTTTTTTAATCAATAAAAGCAAGGAAAAAGCATATCAGTCAAGTCTATGAGAATCGTGACTTGCTGTGCACACGCTTTTTCTTTTTTCCTTGCTGATTTTGTTGCTGAAAAAAAGAAGCCGCATGTCAATTGTTTCTGCTGTTATTTCTTGCAATGATTTATCACTACAGTGAATTATATCGCAGCACTTCGCCTCACACAGTGTGCATACAGCATGGTGTGTGAGGCTTTCCATATCTCAGTAACCCGGGGTCAACATGGTGACTACCCAGAGTTACTATGGCAGTGATTGGGTCCTTGTGATTGCATTACAGGGACCCGATCGCCAGGGACAGGTAAGCAATTCCTCTCCCTGCCTTCTGAATGCTTCGATCGCAGTGACTGCAGCATTCAGGGGGTTAAACTGCCGGGACCGGGGCAGACACAGCTCCAGGCAGTGAGTACTGGGTCCCGGCAGTAACATAAGCTGGAGATCCGGTGGCAATCGAGTGGGTACATCGCCTGAACCCCTGCGATTGCCATGACTAAAAAAGCACAAAAAGAAGCAGGAAAAACACAAGTGAAAAAAAGTGCAAGCGTAATAAAAAATGCGTTTTTTTCAGCTGCTATTTTCCTACCAAAACATGCTGTATGTGCAGAAAAGAAGCACACAAAAAAAGCTACGTGTGCACATAATAAAGTGGTAGAAATTCATAAAAGAATAGCTTGTTCATATTGCCGAGTAAGGCTAGTTTCACACTTGCGTTGAACGGTATCCGTTGCATTGCGTTGTGTAACGGAAGCAACGGATGTGTTGCATATAGTGGCACAACGGATGCAACGGATGCTGCAAAACAACGCAATTCGTTTTGATTTTTTTATTTTTTTTTTAATTTTTTTTACAGTTTTACCAGCGGCAGACTATTGTGAACGATCAGCTGATCGCTCCCTGCAGCCGGACGCCGGGTGATCAGCTGATCGCTCCCAGTAACCGGCCGCCGGGTGATCAGCTGATCGCTCCCTGCAGCTGACCGCCGGTGATCAGCTGAGCGCTGTCACTTGCCGGCCGCCGGGTGATCAGCTGATCGCTCCCAGTAGCCGGCCGCCGGGTGATCAGCTGATCGCTCCCTGCAGCCGACCGCCGGTGATCAGCTGAGCGCTGTCACTTGCCGGGCGCCGGGTGATCAGCTGATCGCTCCCTGCAGCCGACCGCCGGGTGATCAGCTGAGCGCTGTCACTTGCCGGCGCTCGGGCATGCCGGCGGGCGGGCGCTCAGCTGAACGTTCGGCCACAGCGAGCCAAAATAAAGTTTGATTTAAAAAAAAAAAAAGAGCATGCGCAGTGAAATCCAGAGGATTCCGCTGCTCAAAACAACGTTACATGCTGCGTTCCTCCCGCTGGGCGGAAGCAACGCAGGTCCTTTTGGTACAATCCGTCACCCATACAAGTCTATGGGAAACAGCGGAATCCGTTAACGGATTCCGCTGTTTTCCAAAAGGGCGGATTGTAACGGAAGGAAATAAACGCAAGTGTGAAAGTACCCAAAATTGGCAAACTGTTGTGTTAAATACCTCAATGATCGGGTTCTCTCACATTTGTGTATAACTTGGACGAGTGCTATCAGATGTTTTACCAGATAGCATGCTCTCAAATGTTATATTATGGAGAAGTGTTGTGATGCCCTGGGCAAGCCAGGGGTCACAGGTCACAACACCACATGCACCCCACATTCCCGGCAGGTACACCAAGGCTAACCTAAAATCCTTGTTGCCTTCCTCCAGGGTCTGATGTCCACACCAGGGGGTGGGCCAGGCGGTTGGCTCCGCCCACCGAGGAGTTCACAGCCCTGGAGGCGGGAAAACCAGGCAGTTCAGTTAGAGATAGAGTTTGAGGAGTGAAGTTGAAGTCAGACTAGGGTCTGAGAAGGAAGTGGTAGAGGAGCTTGAGAGTAGTGACAGAAAAGGAACAGTTAAGAAAGCCTGAAGTTGGTCCGGCCGCCTGTCCACCATACCAACCCCATCACTGGGCCCTGGGACCACCAAACCCCCTACCCACGGAGGGGCAAACCAACAACTGGCTGCTCCATACCATCACTCCCGGGCTCCCCAGACAGAGCAGCGGTGGTGTCCACTTAATCACCACAACCGTGGGTGGCGTCACGGACAATAAACTATCCCAACAACCAATCCCCTTTCACTCACGGGCTAGGAGCGCCGCTAGAGTCCCCAGGATCCGGCCCATCGCTCGAGCCACCGAGCAGCAGCAGGGCGCAGCAGCCGCGGCAGCCGGACCCGAGCAGTGGGAGAGCGTGGCGTCCCCTCCTCCGCCCGCGACAACTTGGCATCACGAACAGGATCTTACCGCTCTGCCGTTGGGTAGAGGTGCGCCTTGTTACTGCCGGAGGGATCCGGCCGGAAAAATTCCGAAGTCGCCATCTTTGGCGCGAAAAGTTCCTGCTCGAGCGTCTTCTCGAGTAGTAGAGGCGCGAAGGCCAAAACCCCGCCCCGATAGAGGAGGGGCCGGAAAGAGGCTAAGGGAGACGGAATGGCGGCTATCTGCATGTGAGCGCGGCTATAAAAGCAGGGACGCCAGGACCCTGCAGCCATCTTGTTCCTGGGAGAGGCCGCCAGCAACATGTTCATGCCGTCCCGCAGCACCGTAGCCCCCGCGCCTGGAACCGCGGCGTGGGTGGAGATCCGGACCGCGCAGCTCTACCAGAGGCTGCAGGTCAAGATGCAGCTCCTCATGGAGGAGTGGGAGACCGACATGGCGGACGTCATAGCGACCGTGCGGAGACGCGAGGAGGAAGCGGAGAAAGGGAGGGTGAGTGACCCACGCCCCGATGCCCTCGAAGGGCCGGTCATCGTGGCTGCGGGACCCTGTCCAAACCCTCTCCCCCTGCTGCCTCCTTCGCCACCCGTTCCGGAAGCCGTGACCCCGCCACTAGGCCCGCTACCACCGCAACCGGTAGCGATACCCAGCATGTCCGCCCAGGCGGACCGACCTGCAGCCGGAGCCCGTAGTCGACCGGAGGTGCTGCCCTGGAAAGCCCCGAAAACCGAACCGGAGGCGTCCCCCGAGAAAGTCCCCGAGCCGGAGCCGATGACCCGCTCCGTGCCGAAGGCCCAACCGCGGAAAGCCCCTGTGCCCATTCCCCACACCTCGGCTGAGGTTGCGCCGGGTTGCCGCTGCAAGGCGGCGCCCAAGGCCAAGACGCCGCGGGACCTGCCGCCCAGATCCCTGACAGTGGGTAGCGTCCAGAATGTCCCGCGGGGCCCGACCCATGCACCGGAGCTCGTAGCAGCGCCGTACTGGGACAGGGAGCCGGTACCATTGGGCCTGGAGATCGGTGAGAGGGAGAGGAAGAAAGCGGAGCTGGTGGCCCGTGCAATCAGAGAAAAGGAGAGTCTGAGACAAGCAACTTTCCGTGTCCGGGGCCCGCTGTATGAGGGACAGGTGAGGCTGTTTGATGTCCGTCGGGGCTATGGATTTATTTATGAACCGGGCCTGGAGGCCGAAGTGTTTATAGCCCGGCGGGATGTGAATGCCCACCTGTCCGAGGAGCACCCCGGTCGTAACCTGATGCCGGGCAACATAGTGCAGTACACCCGGCACTATGGAGAGAGGGGGTGGTTTGCCCTAGGTGCGAAGTTGAGGGGCAGCCAAGAGGCCCATGTGAGTGCTGCACCCCGTCCCTCAGGTGAAGCCGAAGACTCAGAGTGATGGCAGCGGAGTACCGTTGCACCGTCCTTTAAAAGGGGACCAGAAGTGTGTTTAAAGTGTGTGTGTTTGTTTAAAAGCTGGAAATGATGATAAGAAATGGAACCGAAAAGTCACCTGATTTACCGTGATTTGCAACCGGCCGTTGCCGGCACCGTTGTCCCCGTGGGGACCCCTTAGCTGCATAGAGAACTTTCTATGGACAAGCCCGTGAACTTGCAGGGCAATCACAGACGATAGTGGCTTGTAAATAAGTTGTGTTACCGTTACCGTTTCCGCAATTGCCGCCTCCAGAGAGGCAGGTTGGAGGGAGGTCCGCAGCGGAGCAGGCTGGGGCCCAGCCACCACAGGAACCGGTGGCTACCCTCTGGAGGGGAAGGACAGATCCCGCTCGGGTAACTGGTTCAGGACTGGGGTCAAGGGGTGCTGCCTGGGTTTTAGGGGCAGCATCAGGGCCAGGTTGCTTGGGTGGGAGAGAGCGGAGACCGTAACCGTTAACCGTTTAAAACCGTAACATTTAAGAAATGTGCCTCCCGATGTGGGATGATGTTTTTCTACTTGTATATATGTTACCATTTTTCTTATCTTTGCAGAAAAACAAAAGGAAAATAAACCGGTGTTGAACGGGCAGCCCGAGGACGGTCTGTGTTTTGCTAAGGGGGAATGTGACGCCCTGGGCAAGCCAGGGGTCACAGGTCACAACACCACATGCACCCCACATTCCCGGCAGGTACACCAAGGCTAACCTAAAATCCTTGTTGCCTTCCTCCAGGGGCTGATGTCCACACCAGGGGGTGGGCCAGGCGGTTGGCTCCGCCCACCGAGAAGTTCACAGCCCTGGAGGCGGGAAAACCAGGCAGTTCAGTTAGAGATAGAGTTTGAGGAGTGAAGTTGAAGTCAGACTAGGGTCTGAGAAGGAAGTGGTAGAGGAGCTTGAGAGTAGTGACAGAAAAGGAACAGTTAAGAAAGCCTGAAGTTGGTCCGGGTGTGTGCCCCGGACTGAGACAGCAAGGTCAGCAGACGGCGGTGATAGTCTGCAGGGGGACTGCTTGGAGGTTGTGGAAGGACCGCGGACGGGTGGTGACCCGGCGGTACCGGAGCGGTATACGAAGAACAGTCAGCACCAGGACAGGGGCCTTTCGGATCCCGGCAAGGCTAGGAGTCGCCATAATTTGCCAAATCCGTCAGTGAAGGGGACCTCTGTCTCCTAAAAACCAAGTCCCGATTGAAGGCAACAGTCCGACCGTTAAGGGGAGACACCGCCACCGCCAAGGCACCAGTTTCCCAGGGCCAGCGCCTGCGGGCAAGAGAGGGGCTCCTCCGGCTCATGTCCAGGTCAGGGAGCGGGTAACCGGTGGGAACCCATCATTACCAAAAATACTTTACATAGGTGCAGGGAAGAGACCGTCACCGCTAACTGCAGGGAACATCAGCACCGTAACCGTCCGAGGGACCCGTCCAACCAGCCGTTTGTTTACCGAGAACTGTGTCGTGTTTACTGGCTGAGTGAGTACCTCCGTGCCGTGCGGCACAGCGCTGCCACTGCGCCCCTGCACCTCCACAGGCCCCATACCCGCCTGTCCACCATACCAACCCCATCACTGGGCCCCGGGACCACCAAACCCCCTACCCACGGAGGGGCAAACCAACAACTGGCTGCTCCATACCATCACTCCCGGGCTCCCCAGACAGAGCAGCGGTGGTGTCCACTTAATCACCACAACCGTGGGTGGCGTCACGGACAATAAACTATCCCAACATCCCCTTTCACTCACGGGCGAGGAGCGCCGCTCGAGTCCCCGGGATCCGGCCCATCGCTCGAGCCACCGAGCAGCAGCAGGCCGCAGCAGCCGCGGCAGCCGGACCCGAGCAGTGGGAGAGCGTGGCGTCCCCTCCTCCGCCCGCGACAGTGTCGACTATCATTTTTTTCTCATGCTGAATCAACATATAAACCCCCCATTACATGTTGCGATTGGCACATATTGGCATATATAGGACGGCGCGTGCCCTTTTGAGTCTATGGGTACGTTAAAATCATAAGACAACACTCGGATGTCATCTAAGTACAGTCCGATTTCTGCCAAACAGACAATGGAGAAATTAATCTATTCTCCTCATCTGTGATCTGATTCTCGCATGGAAGAGAATCGGAGCTCAGTAGATGACACTCGGCTCACAGTTGCAGCAGATTATGAGTGGAATATCATTAGTATATCACATCCGATGCTCTCACATGAGAGAATCATCAGATACTATACACAAATGCATGAACCCTTACACGTATGTATAGCACCCACGGGGCAGGGGTTAAACTTACTCATTGCCAGGCCAGTGTTGTTGGGTCTGGGATGTCAAGGGTGTCACTGCCCGTCTTCGTGGCCCCGAGGTGTACACCAAAAGGGTATAATGGTGATGAAGGATGATGGGGATAGTAGTTGTCTCTGGGGCGGATGGTGTCGGAGCTAGGATAGTTCAGCTTCCCGCAGGTGAAGCTAGCCCCCTGGGAGGATTATGAAGGAGGTAGTGGCTGTTGGCGCCGAAGCATGGGGCGACGGCAATGAAGGAGTGACACAGAAGTTGCAATTCCAGGTCTTTTACTCACAGTTCGTGGGCTGCCCGGAGGCAACGGTCTCCGCTGCGATGGACTCCAGCCATTCAAATCAAAAGTCAGAACCAGTGCGGTAGTCTGTAGGCCCTTCCCACTTGCGCTTTTTAGTTTTGATCCCCGTGACCTGAAGTACTTGGGGGACCCCTGCTTAGTGTTAAAGTTCCTGTCCTGTGTGCAGGTGGCGTGGATCTGCTGTGGGGCCTGACTGCAATCACGACTCTGGACCCTATGTGCCACTGTGCTACAGGAACTTGTGATGGCCAGAGGGACGTGGAATCCCCCTTTCTGGCCGATTTTGGTGGTCCAATGTAGAGTATGTTCCACCCTCGGCTCTGCACCCTGCACTGCGCCGGTCCCAAGGGAGTAATGAAGCTCTCCCCTCAGCAACCGTGTTTCTCCTTCATCCCACAGGAGCTACCGGTCAGCTAGCTCCTCCACTG
Organism: Anomaloglossus baeobatrachus; assembly: GCF_048569485.1. Taxonomy (NCBI): domain Eukaryota; kingdom Metazoa; phylum Chordata; class Amphibia; order Anura; family Aromobatidae; genus Anomaloglossus; species Anomaloglossus baeobatrachus. The sequence continues at coordinate 203,376,314 of NC_134360.1, read as the reverse complement.
TCGTCTCCTGCTCCTTCCAGTCTGCCCGGTCCTAACTGTGGAAGCTCTGAAGCACTCTCCACAGCGACCGTGTTGTTCTGAGTCTCAGACTATTCTAAGGTAAAAACTGTGTGTTCTATCATCTTCCCCTGTGCTACCCCCACCTTCCTGATGACTCACTGGTGGCTGGGAAAAACCCGTTGTTATGGTGACCACCTTTAGCCCAGTTCCAGCTGGGAAAGCACCTGAGCTGTGTGTGTGGTGTAAGTGAAAACCAGTGGTTAACCTCTTCCTTACCCGGGATGAGCATTGCACCTTAAGTCAGATGCAATGCCCTGTGGCAACTGAGCCTCAGGGGTGCCACATATTGTTTATTTGATATTAATCTCATCTAAAATATATTGTGATGGGGTTACTCCATTAGCTTGTAGTTTGAGTTAGAACACAACAACACTTCTGGTAAAAAGACCAGCAGGATTATTTATAGAGCACATAAACCTCTCCAGCAACATAAAACACAGCATCTTCTGGCTCAAAGAAACATACACATGGTTTACAGACGGTCTTACTTGCGATGCACCAGCTCAGGTTCGGATACACTTTTCCATAGAAGTATCCCAGTGGCGCTAACTCAGCCTCCACTCACTGACCTCAGGCAGCATACACACTACTCTGCATGAGGTTCTTTCCTGGAATCATAGCAGCTGCCTCATTCTAACCATGTGGCAAACAAACAGTGTCCATCTTGACAGATGAGAAAAACCATGGGTGGAGGAATGTGGATAGCCAGAGCCGCCTGTTTCTCCAGCTATCCATAAAACCTGGCCCTCATACACCCTAACAAAACTCATGGCAGAATCTAAGTTAGAATCAGCAGATAATTGCAAACTTTGAACATATATTGTAACATGGTAGTTATCACAGAAGTGATGTAAACCTGGATGTCTGTTCTGGTACTTGTAGTGCCATGAGTCTTGTTAGGAAGTACCAGGGCCAGGTTTAACGGACAGCTGAGAGACATACATTTCTGGCTATTCAATCGAGCGGTGATCAGTCATGCTGAATAGTTCAGAGGTCGGCGCTGCGCTTGGCTGATCTTTGGCACTACTATTAGGGGTACTTTGCACGTTGCGACATCGCTACTGCGATATCATCGGGTTCAAATCGAAAGTGACGCACATCCGGCGCCAATAACGATGTCGCAACGTGTAAAGCCTAGATGCGCCGATTTATGATCGCAAAAGCGTCGTAAATCGGTGATCTGTGTAGCGTCGATCATTTCCATAATTTCGGAACGACCGATGTTACGATGTTGTTCCTCGTTCCTGCGGCAGCACATATCGCTATGTGTGACACCGCAGGAGCGAGGAACATCTCCTACCTGCGTCCCGCCGCCAATGCGGAAGGAAGGAGGTGGGCGGGATGTTTACGTCCCGCTCATCTCCGCCCCTCCGCTTCTATTGGCCGCCTGCCGTGTGACGTCGCTATGACGCCGCACGACCCGCCCCCTTAGTAAGAAGGCGGTTCGCCGGCCAGAGCGACGTCGCAGGGCAGGTAAGTGCGTGTGAAGCTGCCGTAGCTATCACCATGATATCGCATGTGTGATGGGTGCTGGGGGTTATATCGCGCTCGGCATCGCTAGCATCGGCTAGCAATGTCGCAGCGTGCAAAGTACCCCTTAGAATGAATGGAGCAGTAGTGCACATTACTGACCTCCGCTCCATTGAGTCAAGGATCTTCAAAACCCCAGTTCTCGGGATTGATGAGGGCCACAGCGGTCTGACTCCCAATGATCAGAAAGTTATCTCATACCATGTGGATGCGGGATAACTTTCAAACATGAGCATACCCCTTTAAGCCTAGAAAAAAATCTTTACATATTCACTTTGTCACTGATAAGTGGCAGATAAAAATATTGTATACGGGTAAGTGTGGCGCCCCTGAGGCTTCCGTCGCCACAGGTCATTGCACCCCATCAGCGGTGTGATGCCCCATTCTGGGAGAGGAAGAGAGTGAACTCCGGTCCCCTGGTAAATCCACACTACACCCATTGCTAGGGACACACAGGACCAGGGAAAGTGGCAGGCAACCCTCCCATGCTGCATGCTGAGAGGGGCTGTAAGACCCATCCCTGCTCCCATAGGGTGGTAGCTTAGCAACTGGGGAGGTGGGAGGAGCCACCAGAGAGCAGATAGAGAAAGGAAGGTCAAGTTAGTTTCAGTTTACCTCAGGGAGTGAGAGAAGCAGCATGTAGTTGGAGGAGAAGAACGAGAGAAAGGAGGGAGGAGGAGGCCTGCTGAGGCAGGCAAGGAGGAGAAAGAAGAGAAGGAAAGAAAGGGTCGCAGGGCCGCGGGTAGTCCTGTAGGTACCACGAGCTGTCCTTGTTGGGTACCGAAGCCGAGGGCCCAGAGGCGCTACGAGTAGCTGCAGGCTGCGGTGGCCTGGTCCACAGTGACATCGGTGGAGTGATTAGCTGCGACAGGGGACGGTCCCTAGAAACTGGAGGAGTGAAAAGACAATCTCCAGACAGTAAAAACCGAGGCCCAGGGAATTGCAAGCTCCCAGGGCCAGAACCCAGAGCAGACATTCAGAAAAGGGGTAATCAGCCGACAGGTGACCCCCCAGCCTGGAGGCTGTAATGGAGGCCAAGCCAAGTCCATCTAACTAAGGCAAGGCTAGTGAAGACAGCAGAGAAAGAGACACTAAGAGAGAAGGGTACCGGATTTCACACTCTGAATCAACCAGAAGACGGAGGTCCCTGACAGCGGTCCCAGCAGTCCAAGGGCTCTGCCTGCCCTGACAAGAACTGTGAGTAAAAGAACTTGAACTGCACCTCTGAAGTCGCCTCAGTTATTTCCTCTGCATAGACATTCACAAGCACCAACTGTGCCCCGGGCATTGCTCCACCTGTGGGGAGCAGTACCACCATTGCTGCAGTAACATCATCCCGGTGGCCTCACACAGCAGCGGCGGCTTATTAGCCGCATACCACAGGTGGCGTCACGAACACAACCATTCACAAGCAAGCCACATATTCTACTGACACCCACCAGGGCCACGGAGCCGGGCCCAGCCACCACTGACTACCACCGGACTAGTCCGGCCCGGCACCGGGTGTCCCATAGCCCTGGGGTGGGCGAGTCAACTTTTGGCGTCACGAACAGGATTTCGTGCCCGGTCTAACCGGGTACTGTGCGCCTGAAGAACCGTGTGACAGACTGTGTACTTTACTGAGAAACCGCCGCCATTAGCGCAGCTGAGAACGGGAAGAAGGGGGGCGTGCAAGAAGAAAGGGCGCGAAGAGAAGCCCCGCCCCCTTGTCCAAGAAAAGCGCGCGAAGCGGTGCCCGCCATAGAAAGCGGAAGAAGAAGCTAAAAGGATGGACGCCGAGCAACGAGCGGCCAGAGGAGGAGTGGCCGAGCCGGGACACGCACCTCAGAACCGGGTTGTGTCCTGCGTCCTGGAGAGCGGAGAAGATCCAGCCGCCGCTGCAGAACCGGGTAAAGAGAGTGACACCCCCAGCCGGCGGAGCCCGGATTGCCCGGTGGGGTTCCTGCCCGGTCCTCCTGCAGGCGCGCGTGCCACGACTGCAGCTCCGATACCAGCACCCTGCAGCAAGACAGCGACCACCAGAACACCGGAGATGCAACTGAGGGGTGAGTCATTTAATGCCCCTGCCGGCGCGAGAGCCCCAACCCCCGCTGCCATGCCCGCGGTCCCTGGAGAGATGCCCGACACGGCGACGCCGATCCGGGCCGCAGCTACGCCAGGTGCGGCCCGCCAAGATCTCACCGCAGCAGCGACTCCAACCCAGGCCGCCGCCATGCCAGGCGCGGCCCGCCAAGACAAGAAGGCAGCCTCAGAAGAACCGGAGTGGCGCCGCACCATGCCAGTGTGCAGCGTCTCTCCTGTCAGCAGCAGCCGCAGCACTACCTCAAGGCAGACCCAGGTCACAGAACTGAGCAGAGGTCCTGCGACAGCCACGCAAGAAACGCAGACCAGGATCTCCATGGCCTACATGCTGCCCAGGGCCCTGCCAAAGAAGGACCCCTGCAATGAAGAGTAAAGATGAAGAGCTGCTGAACTGTAAATAGCCCCTGTTAGCCCCTTATTCTTTTTGAAGATGACACCCTTTCCTACTGTACTGCCCCTGATTCTTTTTGAAGACGTCACCCCCCCCATGTTATGTGCTACCGGGCCACTGAACTGGAATGTGGGCCCCGGTGGAAGTGTATGTGGCATGTCATACCAGGCCACTGGACTTAGTGGCTGGTATGTTGTTTATGTGTCCTATGTAACCAGGCCATTGGACTTAATGGCTGGTTGATTATGTCATTTTGTTTGATTGAAAGAAACGAACTGCCGGGCTACTGGACTTGTAGTAGCCAAAAATGTAATTAGTTGCACCCGTTGTGCCCCCTACCAGAATTATGGGGGATTTGCCAAACCGTGCAATGGACTGGAAGTGCACACTTAGAGTTTTCTTTATAAGAAGTTCGCAACGTTCACTGATATGTGCCTCCCATAAAGGGAAGAAATGTTTTATTGTTTTATGTTTTGCATAACAAAAATTTTGCAGTTTCTCCACATGTTTTTGTTGTTTTTCAGCCCGAGGACGTGCTGGGATTTGCTGTGGGGGAGTGTGGCGCCCCTGAGGCTTCCGTCGCCACAGGTCATTGCACCCCATCAGCGGTGTGATGCCCCATTCTGGGAGAGGAAGAGAGTGAACTCCGGTCCCCTGGTAAATCCACACTACACCCATTGCTAGGGACACACAGGACCAGGGAAAGTGGCAGGCAACCCTCCCATGCTGCATGCTGAGAGGGGCTGTAAGACCCATCCCTGCTCCCATAGGGTGGTAGCTTAGCAACTGGGGAGGTGGGAGGAGCCACCAGAGAGCAGATAGAGAAAGGAAGGTCAAGTTAGTTTCAGTTTACCTCAGGGAGTGAGAGAAGCAGCATGTAGTTGGAGGAGAAGAACGAGAGAAAGGAGGGAGGAGGAGGCCTGCTGAGGCAGGCAAGGAGGAGAAAGAAGAGAAGGAAAGAAAGGGTCGCAGGGCCGCGGGTAGTCCTGTAGGTACCACGAGCTGTCCTTGTTGGGTACCGAAGCCGAGGGCCCAGAGGCGCTACGAGTAGCTGCAGGCTGCGGTGGCCTGGTCCACAGTGACATCGGTGGAGTGATTAGCTGCGACAGGGGACGGTCCCTAGAAACTGGAGGAGTGAAAAGACAATCTCCAGACAGTAAAAACCGAGGCCCAGGGAATTGCAAGCTCCCAGGGCCAGAACCCAGAGCAGACATTCAGAAAAGGGGTAATCAGCCGACAGGTGACCCCCCAGCCTGGAGGCTGTAATGGAGGCCAAGCCAAGTCCATCTAACTAAGGCAAGGCTAGTGAAGACAGCAGAGAAAGAGACACTAAGAGAGAAGGGTACCGGATTTCACACTCTGAATCAACCAGAAGACGGAGGTCCCTGACAGCGGTCCCAGCAGTCCAAGGGCTCTGCCTGCCCTGACAAGAACTGTGAGTAAAAGAACTTGAACTGCACCTCTGAAGTCGCCTCAGTTATTTCCTCTGCATAGACATTCACAAGCACCAACTGTGCCCCGGGCATTGCTCCACCTGTGGGGAGCAGTACCACCATTGCTGCAGTAACATCATCCCGGTGGCCTCACACAGCAGCGGCGGCTTATTAGCCGCATACCACAGGTGGCGTCACGAACACAACCATTAACAAGCAAGCCACATATTCTACTGACACCCACCAGGGCCACGGAGCCGGGCCCAGCCACCACTGACTACCACCGGACTAGTCCGGCCCGGCACCGGGTGTCCCATAGCCCTGGGGTGGGCGAGTCATAAGCATAACGTGATTATATTGCCAAGCAAAGGAGAATTTACATTCCAAAGTCTAAGGTTTTCTCTTTATCTTCCAGTATTTGAGAATTTTTTCATCATTCACTCCTGCAAAGTACAAGATATACGGCAACTGAGATTTCTAAATGATCAATAACATGAAGTTATATATTCCTTAATGAATATCAATCAAGAAATCATATAAATCTGATATCATATTTTCTCATTCCAGTGAAAGGATCTTTGAACTATTACAAATTATTCCTAGAATTGAAAGTAATTTTCTACTGATACAAGAAAGAAAACAGACGGCACATAGACCATCCTAGTGACATCTGTTTTATTACGGATACATGTAGCACAGCACAGGACACTGTAAATGACTGTAGAATAAGGACTGGTACATGACTTATTCCTTCCACAGACAATACTAAGGACCAGGGGGCATTCACTGCGAGTGGAAGAAAATCAATTCCGGCAGCTAAATAGGAAACGGTTCTTTACAGTTAGAGCAGTCAGACTGTCGAAAGCCTTACCGCAAGACGTAGTAATGCAGTAGGGCTTTCCACAGTACACACAACGTTGTCGGTTATATATAACTAAGTGACAAAATGTACAATTGGTGGAAGACGGTTGAACTAGATGGACCAGGGTCAATTTTCAACCTGTGTAACTATATGAACTATACATAACTATATGGGTTCAGAGAGCTGTAATGCTGTATTTCTAATCCACTTATGAGTGTTGGGATTTTTATTTTTGGCCAAGGAATAAAAGTTACATAATTCGTTCTCTATCCATAGACAAAACCCAACAAATCCATTGTTGTCAATCACTGATGAGATAAGGTGAGGCTTTCAAAACAAATGGAATGAATAGTGCACGGAGTCTCTTGGACTCACCAAGGGTTCACTAAGCATCCCAATTAGAAAACTTGACTAATTATCAGTTTCTGAACAAGTAAGGCAGCAATTAACACACTACGGACTTGTTCAGAAGAGTGTATAATTGTCCATTAACCCCATAGTGAAAGCACATGCTCCCATTATGGCCAATGTGCATGTCCAATTTTCCAACCGGACCGATGGGCTGACTGTACATAATTGAAGCATGCGCTACTTTGGTCCATTTTATGGGTCAGGGCAATGCATATGAAAAGTGCCAGGGAGGGGCAGTCGTGGGCGAGGGTCATGACGGTCCTCAACCCACCCCAGCATAGTACAGACAGGGGGGCAGAAAGGTGTGGGTTGTAGGTGGTGTGGAGGTGGTACCTGCTGGCTGCGGTGCTTCTATATCCTCAGCCGACTTCTCCTGGTCCCGTTTATTTCCATTCGCTTGGTGCCCCGTGCGCTCAGTAAGGAGATAACCACTAGGTAGAACTTGCAATACTTTACTTAACAGTCGTTTTTCACTTTTTTAGCACAGGGACATCATTATCAACTTCCATCACCCTCAGCTGCTGCAACCGGCTTGGCTCTATGGCGATGACCACGATGGGGCGACTTACTTTCCTACTTCTACCACGGGACCATGCACCGGACTCCCCCAGGGAGGCCACCAGGAGCGAACCCTTATACAGGCACTGTCTGGCAACCACCCCAGAGGGCCTAGATGCACAGTAGCCGGAACACAGGCAGGATACCGGGAGCAACCTTGGAAAGTCCGGAGGGAATACTGAGGCCAGTCCCGTGATGTCTTCTGACCGGAGGGAATCGGAACGGATGACCGGAGCTGGGTGAAGACAGCAGGCGGAGTCGTCAGTAACGAGTGCAGGCTGGAGACTTCAGATGTAATCCGGAGCCGGTGACAGAGTGAAGCAGAGGGACGATGGATAGGTCCACTGCTAATGGGCACCAGGGAATCTCCAGGGAGCCGGACCAGCTGTGGCACACACTGGGCGTCAGGTTCTGAGGACAGAGACAGGATTAATCCAGGAACAGAACACAGAGGGCTTGAACACCATCACAAGATACTAAGCTGTGAGAACTTGTTGAACAAGCACCGCCCGTATGTAACAGGAAGTCTTTTATACCCTGCACCTGGAATCAGCCATCTCCTTTTCCAGGGATGCTGGCCCTTTAAGAAAAGGTGAATGAGCGTGCCCGCGCCCCAATGCGCATGCGCGAAGTCTGGGAGCCAGAGGCAAGCACAGGAGGCCGCGGACAGGACGCAGAGGAGCTGGAGGCAGAGTCCCGAGGCGCAGCAAGCCGGGGGGACCGCCGAGCAGGAAGCACGGGGGACACAGGGGAGCAGGAGCGGGAGCCGCGGTCGGTGAGCACGGGGACCGGATCAGTGGGTACGGAGTGGCACCGGGACCGGATCAGTGGGTACGGAGCGGCGCTGGGACACCGGGACCGAATCAGTGGGTAAGGTGCGATGCCATGATACTGGGGGTGTGACAGTCGTTCAGCACACCGCACGATCAGACGGACCAAGCTGCTCTCCCGCTGCGACAGCGTTCCTTGACGTACTCACAGGTGCCATCCTAAGGTGGGGGGCACCCAACTTCTCCCTTCACTGCTCCCTGGTTGAACACTCCTCCGTAGAGGAACTTTCTTCTTGCTGTATCTGTTCCTTCCTTCTTCCTCCATCAGGTCTGTCTTTGCCACCTCCACCCTATTTACTCCACTCCCCTTCTTCTGACCCTCCTGGTGCTCTCTTTGTTCCTCATACTAAGGCCTCTGCCACACTCACGTGAAAATCACGCACGTGCCGAGAGACACGTATTTTCCCTGCGTGTTGCGTGCAGGTAAGTGCGTGTCTCTGGTACGTGCGGGCCACGTGTGTTCTACGTGTGCTATCCGCGATAGCACACGTAGAACCGGTAATTTACATACTCACGTGGTCCTTCCTGCTGTCCTTGCTGCTGTCCGTGGTGCTGATCTTCGGTCTCCAGCCCTGCCGTCTCCCCGCTGCTGCTGCTGCCAGGCAGTGAAGTGAATATTAAATGAGAATAATGAGCGGCGGTCGGCAGCAAGAGGCAGCAGTGGCAGAGACAGGAGGGCTGGAGAAGGTGAGTTAATGTTTTGTTTTTTTTTCACTGACACGTGTGTTTTCTCCGGCGCGTGTCACACGGGACCGCATCCACACTACACCCGTGTGGTACGGGTGCGGGTCGTGTGACACCCATGCTGCCGGAGAAAACACTGACATGTCAGCCCTTTGAAAAACGCACACACGTACAAACGCAAACGGACACATGTTCCGTGTGGTTTTACGTGTGTGTGCCTGCTACAATAGGGTAGAATTGCTAAACGTGTCTCCGTGCCGCCGGTACGTGTAAAAAATGACAAACACGTGCCGACGACACGGATGTGTGTCGCAGGCCTAACACAGCATCTTCCTATCTAACTCTGTCTATGCAACTGTCGCGGGCGGGGAGGAGGGTGTCGGCACACTACGCTCACCCCTTCTGCTCGGGTCCGGCAGCTGCTCAGTGGTGGCTCGAGCTGTGGGCCGGATCCCGGGGTTTCTCGAGCGACACTCCTCGCCCGTGAGTGAAAGGGGGGTTTGTGGTTGGGAGTGGGGATTGTTATAGTTCGTGACGCCACCCACGGTTGTGGTGATTTCACCACCGCTGCTCTGGATGGGGATCCCGGGGATGGTGATGGGGAGCAGCCAGGTGTTGTGTTGCCCCTCCGTGGGTAGGGGTTGGTGATCCCGGGGCCCGGTGATGGAGAAGGTGGTGCGGGACCTGGTGGGCGCAGGGACGCGGGGGCAGCGCGGTGCCTTGCGGCAACGTGGTACTCACTCAGCCTGAGACGTGGACACAGTTTGTACGGTAAACCAAACGGCTGGTAGGACGGTCCCACAGACGGCTGCACCTGCACTCCCGGTAGGTGACGGTGATGTCCCTCTTCCTTGCACCTATGTTTGACTGATGGTAGCGGTGGATTCCCTCCGGTTACCCGCTCCCCGACTGCAATCTGGGCCGGAGGAGCTCTACACTTTGCCCGCAGGCGCTGGCCCTGGGGAAACTGGTGCCCTGGCGGTGGCGGTGTCTCCCCTGTAATGGTTGAGCTGTTGCCTTCAATCGGGACTTGGTTGTTGGGGGATCTACGTCCCCTTCACTGACGGATTCTGCAAATTTGGCGACTCCTAGCCTTGCCGGGGTCCGAGAGGCCCCTGCCCTGGTGCTGACTGTCCTTCGGAACACTGCTCCAGACCACCGGGCACACAGCCAACGGGGTCCTTCCAGGAACTTCCAAACGGTCCCCCTCCAGACAGTCACCGCCGTCGCTGACCTTGCTGATCTGGCCCTCCACAAAGCTGGACCCTTCAGGCTTTCTTTCTTTACTGCCACTTTTCTACTTTCACTGCTTGTTTACTCTCTCTCTTTTTGCTCCTCACACTTGCCCTGCCTGGGCTTAACTTCACTCTTCCATGTCCCTCACTGGACTGCCTGGTTTTCCCGCCTCCAGAGTTGTGACCTCCTTGGTGGGCGGAGCCAACCGCCTGGCCCACCCCCTGGTGTGCATCATCAGACTCCTGGAGGAGGGCAACAAGGATTTCTGGTTAGCATTGATGTGCCTACCTGGAGTGTGGGGTGTGGTGGTGTGTGACCTGTGTCCCCTGGCTTGCCCAGGGCGACACATTCCCCCTTAGCAAAATGCAGACCGTCCGCGGGCTGCCGTCCTACACCGGTTTTATTTTTCTGAAAAAGGGGGTAACAAGGTTAAGCAAACATGAATAACATTTTTAATAACTCTTCCCAAGACGGGAGGCACATTACTTTAACGTTGCAACGGTTTACGGCTACGGTTTCCGCTCTCTCCCACCCAAGCAACCTGGCCCTGATGCTGCCCCTAAAGCCCAGGCAGCACCCCTTGACCCACAGTCCAGCACAAGCTACCCGAGCGGGATCTGTCCTTCCCTCCAGAGGGTGGCCACTGGTTCCTTTGGTGGCTGGGCCCTAGCCTGCTCTGCTCAGGGCCCTCCCTCCAACCTGCCTCTCCGGAGGCGGCATTGCGGAAACGGTAACGGTAACCAACATATTTACAAGCCACTTTACGTTTGTGGTGCCCTGCAAGTTCACGGGCTTGTCCATGGATAGTTCCCATGCAAAACTTTAAACGGTCCCCACAGGGACAACGGTGCCGGCTCCTGCCGGTTCAATCACAAGCAAATCAGGTTACTGTTCGGTATCATTTTCCTTATCATTCTTTTTAAAACTTTCAAACAAACTTAAACTAACAACCACTCCTTCACTTTTGCGGACCCCTTTTACTCATAGAACGGTCTCCCTGTACCTAAGCGGGGGTCTACCTAGGTTGGAACGGGTGGACCTTCGGGGCCCAGTGTCAGTGTTGCTAGACAGTGGGGTAGAGGGAACAATCGGTTCCTCCTCCCTGCTATAGTGTGGAGCAGGCGGAGGTGTAGGGGGACTGGGTACAGGTTCGTCCCTGGGCACTGGCACTGGTTCTGGCTCACGGTTAACCGCTTCCACTACTTCTTCATCCACGGGTTGTGGGAACAGTATCACTGGAAGTATCACCGCGCCGTTCTGTGTAGGCCAGTTTGCTGGGAAGTCACCCATCACAGTGTGGATTACCTCTGCTGCCTTTTCCACTGGTGGAGGAACCGGTACTTCAGCCTCTGTCTTCAACGCTGGGGGGCATTTTTTTAGATGGTCCCGAGAAACTGTGGCCAGGGTGCCCCCTTGGTCACGACTGATCTGGTAGGTCTTCCCATCGTCCCACTCTGTGGGTTGTACGACGTAAGGGACTTGCTCCCACTGGTCATCCAGTTTGTGGGTTTTTCTCTTCCGTTTCAGCACCACATCTCCTAGCTGGAAAGGACCTGCGGGCGCCTTCTGATTGAACCGGTGCTCTTGCTGTTCTCGACTTCGACTGAGGTTTTTCTCCACATACTCCTGGATTTGCCGGTACTGGGCCCTCCTCCGACTTTCCCACTCTGCCGTTGAAGGGAGTGCTTCCGGGGCCTCCAACCCCATCTCCAGGTCCACCGGCAGGCGGCCAGGACGAGCCCTCATCAGATACGCTGGGGTGCACTTCGTCGAGCTGGACGGGATATTATTGTACATGTCGACCAAGTCGGGTAACTTTTCCGGCCACATGTTCCGTTCTTCCAGCGGTAGCGTCTTGAGGAGCCCCAGGACCAAGTGATTCATTTTCTCGCACATGCCGTTGGTTTGGGCGTGGTACGGAGTGGTCCGAATCTTCTTGCAGCCATACAACTGGCAGAATTCGTGAAACACTTCTGCTTCAAAAGCCGGGCCTTGGTCAGTCAGCACCTTCTCGGGGTACCCATGGGGTCGGCAAAAATAGGCCTGGAACGCTCGAGCAGCGGTTCGACCAGTCAGGTCCTTAACGGCGACTACCACCATAAATCTTGAGTAGTGGTCGACCATGGTCAATGCGTAGGTGTACCCACTTCGGCTAGGGGTGAGCTTGACATGGTCTAGGGCGACCAGCTCCAGCGGCTGTTGGGTGACTATGGGATGTAACGGTGCCCTCTGGCTAGTCTCGTCCTTTCTTCTCAGCGTACAAGGACCGCACTCTCGGCACCAGGCTTCCACCGATTCCCGCATCCCACTCCAATAGAACCGCTCCCTCAACAGCATCTCCAGCTTCTTCCACCCGAAGTGGCCAGCACCATCATGGTATGCCTGTAGGACAGTAGCGACATCAGCTTGAGGAACTATTAACTGGCATATTTTCTCATGGGTCTTCGGGTTGATCAGCTCACGGTACAGCCTCCCTTGGTGTAGGTAAAGCCGTTTCCGTTCTTTCCACAAGCGTTGGGCTTCGGCTGGAGCGGCAGGGTCTATTCCCATAGCACCTTGTTCCACCAGGGTCTTGACAAGGCGGACAGCCGGCGCTTGGTCCTGGGCGTCCTGCCACTCTTGACTGGGCCGCGGGTCCAGATCCACCCTTTGCTGACATACTTGTACCCTCTCAGTAGGCGGCTGGTGAAACGCAGGCAACTCAATCTCCTCGAGGTCGTCATCCTCACACCCCTCTTCTGACAAATGGGGCATCCGGGAGAGTGCATCTGCATTGATGTTGACACGACCAGCTCGGTACTTTATGGTGAAATCATAGTTGGCTAACCGGGCTACCCACCGCTGCTCCAGCGCGCCCAACTTGGCCGTGTTCAGGTGGGTCAGCGGATTGTTGTCCGTGAAGGCGGTGAATTTTGCTGCCGCCAAATAGTGACGGAACCGCTCCGTGATAGCCCACACCAACGCCAGTAGCTCGAGCTTGAAGGAGCTATAGTTCTCAGGGTTCCTTTCGGTCGGCCGGAGTTTTCGGCTGGCGTAGGCAATCACCTTCTCCTTTCCATCCTGGACCTGGGATAGGACCGCTCCTAGCCCCACGTTACTGGCGTCCGTGTGGAGGATGAATGGGCGCCCATAGTCAGGGTACGCCAGGACCTCTTCTCCGGTCAGGGCCGCCTTCAACTGGCAAAAGGACTCCTCATGCTTGTCCTCCCACGACAGTGGGGCTCCAATGGGTCTACCACCTTTGGTCTGTCCCACGAGGAGATCTTGCATGGGGGCAGCCATCTTCGTGTATCCCTTTATAAAGCGCCGATAGTACCCCACCAGACCCAGAAACTGCCTTACCTCCTTCACTGTAGTTGGTCTCGGCCAGCTCTGGATGGCAGTGATCTTCTCAGGGTCGGGGGCGACACCATCCGCACTCACCACATGCCCTAGATACTGCACCCTGGGTTTCAGCAGGTGGCATTTTGAGGGCTTCAACTTCATCCCGTACTTGGCAAGGGACGCAAACACCTCGGCCAGGTGCTCCAGATGGGCTTCATACGTCTGGGAATAAACAATCACATCATCCAAATACAGCAGGACGGTCTCAAAGTTTAAATGTCCCAGACAGCACTCCATCAACCGTTGGAAGGTCCCAGGGGCATTGCACAGCCCAAACGGCATGCTATTGAATTCGCAGAGCCCCATCGGGGTGGTGAAGGCGGTCTTCTCCCGGTCCTCTGGAGCCACGGCCACTTGCCAGTACCCGCTGGTGAGGTCAAGGGTCGAGAAGTAGTTTGCAGTCCTCAGTGCGGCCAAAGACTCTTCAATACGAGGTAATGGATAGGCATCTTTATGGGTTATCTGGTTGATCTTCCGGTAGTCCACACACATCCGCATGGTACCATCCTTCTTCTTAACCAGTACCAACGGAGCGGCCCAGGGACTACAGCTGTCCCGAATAACCCCCGCCTCCTTCATATTCCTCAACATATCCTTGGCACACTGGTAATGTGCAGGGGGAATAGGTCTGTACCTCTCTTTGACAGGGGGATGTTCACCTGTGGGAATGTGGTGTTGGACCCCCTTGATCTGCCCGAAGTCTAGGGGGTGCTTACTGAAAACCTGTTCGTACTCCTGCACCACCCTGTGTACCCCTGCCCTGTGATGTGTAGGGGTATCATCAGTGCCTACATGTAGCTGTTGGTGCCACTCTTTTATGTCCCCCTGGGGTGGGGGAGTGTTGGTGGCAGGTTGGAGTGTGGATGGACTGGCTTCATGGATAGTGTGAGGGTCCAGGGTAAGCAGCTTGGCAATGGTGGCATACCGGGGAAGCCTGACTTCTTCCTCCCCACAGTTCAACACTCTCACAGGCACTCTCCCTTTCTTCACATCCACCACCCCTCGGGCGGCCATTACAGTGGGCCAGTGCTCGGAAGGCATGGGCTCCATCATCGCGGGGTAGTCACGCCCCTGAGGCCCTACTGCTGCCCTACACCAGATCATCATCTCACTCCTAGGGAGCACAGTCAATGGAGCAACATCCATCACTCTCACTCCACCAATCTCCCCTCCGGTTGAGCTTACATGCTGGCGGTACATCAGGGCACGGATTTCACGCTGCACAGCCCTCTGCCGGCTCCCCGCCGCTGTGGCGGCCAGCTGTTGCAATAGGGTCAACACATCAGCCATGCAGTGTTCCATCACATTGGTTCCCAGCACTATCTTCGGGTTATGATCACTGGGTTCATTCATGATCACAATCATACCCTGGTGTTGTAGTTCAGCTTGCCCCACTGTCATAGCCACTTGTTTATACCCCACCTGGGTCAATGGAAGTCCATTAGCGGCTATCAACGTTATACTATTGTCTGGAGGCGCCAGCTCGTCTACGGCCCAATACCGCTGGTACAACTTGTACGGTATAGTAGTTACCTGTGATCCAGTGTCCAAGAGAGCCATCACTGGTATGCCATCCACAGCCACGGGGATGATAGGGCGGGCCCCGATATATCGGTCTCGCCAGTCCGGGGGGCCACGATGTTCTACTCCTGAGGATTGGCCCGGGGCCCCAGGGGTTGCTCGTTTAACGGGCACTGTCGGTAGTAATGGCCCGGCTTACGGCACTTGTAGCAGATTGGAGGTCTGCTTCGCGGGTTGTTAGCACTTCTCTGCTGCATCCAGGGAACATCCTCGGGACTGTCAGCAAGCTGTATCTGCGCTGGAGGCTGAGGTCTGGTCAAAGGTTGCAGTGCAGCAAGGATTTTGGCAAGGTCTCCGTCCATGCGACGGACCTGGGCTGCCAACTCTTCGACTGTGCTGCTCGGGGCTGCAGGCATTACAGAGGTTGGTTTGGCTGAGGCCGCCACAACAGGAGCTGTCTCGACGGGCCACGGGACGGGTTCCAGAACTTCAGCAGCTGGGGGCTGGAGTGCTTTGATAGCCCGCTCTTTTAACACAGCAAAGTCCACATCAGGGTGTTCCAGGGCCCACAGCCGGAGTTGTTTACGATCCTCAGGGGACCTCATCCCCTGCGCAAATTGCTCCACCAACATCTTGTTGCTATCCGCCTCATTAATAGAGTTCACCCGCTTCAGCGTGCGGAGGGCGGTCTGCAGACGTAGAGCATAGTCCCGAATGCTATCCCCGGCTCGTTGCCGGCACTGGTAAAACTGCATCCTCAGCTCAGCTTCAGTCCGGGTCTCGAAGGCAGTCTGTAGCTTCTCAAAGATGGTGGCTACAGAGAGCCGGTCCCCCTCGGCCCAGGTCTCCGCTTCCTGCTCCGCCGCACCGGTTAGCTGGCCTAGCACTATCGCCGCTCGTTGCTTATCAGTCAGGGGGTACAGCTCCAGCAACGGGTTAAGCTTTTTCCGGAAGGCCTGTAGGGCATCCGGTTTCCCATCATACTGCGGTAGCCAAGCAGCTCCGGGCGCATAGGGCAAGGAGAACGGCATGACCTGAGCGAGCGCGGGGGCCGCGACACCTCCCGCCGGTACAGCCGGGACTTGGGCAGGCCCATTTCCATCCGCGGGTGCCGCTGCGGCTGTGACCACCGCTCCTCCAGCGGCTCCGTCGGGCGCAGACATCTTGTTTTCGTCGCCCTTAGCTCTTTCCGGCCCCTCCTCTCTCGGGGCGGGGTTTTGGCCTTCGCGCCTCTACTGCTCGAGAAGACGCTCGAGCGGGAACTTTTCGCGCCAAAGATGGCGGCTTCTGAAATTTTTCTGCCGGATACCTCCGGCGGTAACAAGGCGCACCTCTACCAGACGGCAGAGCGGTAAGATCCTGTTCGTGACGCCAAGTTGTCGCGGGCGGGGAGGAGGGTGTCGGCACACTACGCTCACCCCTTCTGCTCGGGTCCGGCAGCTGCTCAGTGGTGGCTCGAGCTGTGGGCCGGATCCCGGGGTTTCTCGAGCGACACTCCTCGCCCGTGAGTGAAAGGGGGGTTTGTGGTTGGGAGTGGGGATTGTTATAGTTCGTGACGCCACCCACGGTTGTGGTGATTTCACCACCGCTGCTCTGGATGGGGATCCCGGGGATGGTGATGGGGAGCAGCCAGGTGTTGTGTTGCCCCTCCGTGGGTAGGGGTTGGTGATCCCGGGGCCCGGTGATGGAGAAGGTGGTGCGGGACCTGGTGGGCGCAGGGACGCGGGGGCAGCGCGGTGCCTTGCGGCAACGTGGTACTCACTCAGCCTGAGACGTGGACACAGTTTGTACGGTAAACCAAACGGCTGGTAGGACGGTCCCACAGACGGCTGCACCTGCACTCCCGGTAGGTGACGGTGATGTCCCTCTTCCTTGCACCTATGTTTGACTGATGGTAGCGGTGGATTCCCTCCGGTTACCCGCTCCCCGACTGCAATCTGGGCCGGAGGAGCTCTACACTTTGCCCGCAGGCGCTGGCCCTGGGGAAACTGGTGCCCTGGCGGTGGCGGTGTCTCCCCTGTAATGGTTGAGCTGTTGCCTTCAATCGGGACTTGGTTGTTGGGGGATCTACGTCCCCTTCACTGACGGATTCGGCAAATTTGGCGACTCCTAGCCTTGCCGGGGTCCGAGAGGCCCCTGCCCTGGTGCTGACTGTCCTTCGGAACACTGCTCCAGACCACCGGGCACACAGCCAACGGGGTCCTTCCAGGAACTTCCAAACGGTCCCCCTCCAGACAGTCACCGCCGTCGCTGACCTTGCTGATCTGGCCCTCCACAAAGCTGGACCCTTCAGGCTTTCTTTCTTTACTGCCACTTTTCTACTTTCACTGCTTGTTTACTCTCTCTCTTTTTGCTCCTCACACTTGCCCTGCCTGGGCTTAACTTCACTCTTCCATGTCCCTCACTGGACTGCCTGGTTTTCCCGCCTCCAGAGTTGTGACCTCCTTGGTGGGCGGAGCCAACTGCCTGGCCCACCCCCTGGTGTGCATCATCAGACTCCTGGAGGAGGGCAACAAGGATTTCTGGTTAGCATTGATGTGCCTACCTGGAGTGTGGGGTGTGGTGGTGTGTGACCTGTGTCCCCTGGCTTGCCCAGGGCGACACATTCCCCCTTAGCAAAATGCAGTCCGTCCGCGGGCTGCCGTCCTACACCGGTTTTATTTTTCTGAAAAAGGGGGTAACAAGGTTAAGCAAACATGAATAACATTTTTAATAACTCTTCCCAAGACGGGAGGCACATTACTTTAACGTTGCAACGGTTTACGGCTACGGTTTCCGCTCTCTCCCACCCAAGCAACCTGGCCCTGATGCTGCCCCTAAAGCCCAGGCAGCACCCCTTGACCCACAGTCCAGCACAAGCTACCCGAGCGGGATCTGTCCTTCCCTCCAGAGGGTGGCCACCGGTTCCTTTGGTGGCTGGGCCCTAGCCTGCTCTGCTCAGGGCCCTCCCTCCAACCTGCCTCTCCGGAGGCGGCATTGCGGAAACGGTAACGGTAACCAACATATTTACAAGCCACTTTACGTTTGTGGTGCCCTGCAAGTTCACGGGCTTGTCCATGGATAGTTCCCATGCAAAACTTTAAACGGTCCCCACAGGGACAACGGTGCCGGCTCCTGCCGGTTCAATCACAAGCAAATCAGGTTACTGTTCGGTATCATTTTCCTTATCATTCTTTTTAAAACTTTCAAACAAACTTAAACTAACAACCACTCCTTCACTTTTGCAGACCCCTTTTACTCATAGAACGGTCTCCCTGTACCTAAGCGGGGGTCTACCTAGGTTGGAACGGGTGGACCTTCGGGGCCCAGTGTCAGTGTAGCTAGACAGTGGGGTAGAGGGAACAATCGGTTCCTCCTCCCTGCTATAGTGTGGAGCAGGCGGAGGTGTAGGGGGACTGGGTACAGGTTCGTCCCTGGGCACTGGCACTGGTTCTGGCTCACGGTTAACCGCTTCCACTACTTCTTCATCCACGGGTTGTGGGAACAGTATCACTGGAAGTATCACCGCGCCGTTCTGTGTAGGCCAGTTTGCTGGGAAGTCACCCATCACAGTGTGGATTACCTCTGCTGCCTTTTCCACTGGTGGAGGAACCGGTACTTCAGCCTCTGTCTTCAACGCTGGGGGGCATTTTTTTAGATGGTCCCGAGAAACTGTGGCCAGGGTGCCCCCTTGGTCACGACTGATCTGGTAGGTCTTCCCATCGTCCCACTCTGTGGGTTGTACGACGTAAGGGACTTGCTCCCACTGGTCATCCAGTTTGTGGGTTTTTCTCTTCCGTTTCAGCACCACATCTCCTGGCTGGAAAGGACCTGCGGGCGCCTTCTGATTGAACCGGTGCTCTTGCTGTTCTCGACTTCGACTGAGGTTTTTCTCCACATACTCCTGGATTTGCCGGTACTGGGCCCTCCTCCGACTTTCCCACTCTGCCGTTGAAGGGAGTGCTTCCGGGGCCTCCAACCCCATCTCCAGGTCCACCGGCAGGCGGCCAGGACGAGCCCTCATCAGATACGCTGGGGTGCACTTCGTCGAGCTGGACGGGATATTATTGTACATGTCGACCAAGTCGGGTAACTTTTCCGGCCACATGTTCCGTTCTTCCAGCGGTAGCGTCTTGAGGAGCCCCAGGACCAAGTGATTCATTTTCTCGCACATGCCGTTGGTTTGAGCGTGGTATGGAGTGGTCCGAATCTTCTTGCAGCCATACAACTGGCAGAATTCGTGAAACACTTCTGCTTCAAAAGCCGGGCCTTGGTCAGTCAGCACCTTCTCGGGGTACCCATGGGGTCGGCAAAAATAGGCCTGGAACGCTCGAGCAGCGGTTCGACCAGTCAGGTCCTTAACGGCGACTACCACCATAAATCTTGAGTAGTGGTCGACCATGGTCAATGCGTAGGTGTACCCACTTCGGCTAGGGGTGAGCTTGACATGGTCTAGGGCGACCAGCTCCAGCGGCTGTTGGGTGACTATGGGATGTAACGGTGCCCTCTGGCTAGTCTCGTCCTTTCTTCTCAGCGTACAAGGACCGCACTCTCGGCACCAGGCTTCCACCGATTCCCGCATCCCACTCCAATAGAACCGCTCCCTCAACAGCATCTCCAGCTTCTTCCACCCGAAGTGGCCAGCACCATCATGGTATGCCTGTAGGACAGTAGCGACATCAGCTTGAGGAACTATTAACTGGCATATTTTCTCATGGGTCTTCGGGTTGATCAGCTCACGGTACAGCCTCCCTTGGTGTAGGTAAAGCCGTTTCCGTTCTTTCCACAAGCGTTGGGCTTCGGCTGGAGCGGCAGGGTCTATTCCCATAGCACCTTGTTCCACCAGGGTCTTGACAAGGCGGACAGCCGGCGCTTGGTCCTGGGCGTCCTGCCACTCTTGACTGGGCCGCGGGTCCAGATCCACCCTTTGCTGACATACTTGTACCCTCTCAGTAGGCGGCTGGTGAAACGCAGGCAACTCAATCTCCTTGAGGTCGTCATCCTCACACCCCTCTTCTGACAAATGGGGCATCCGGGAGAGTGCATCTGCATTGATGTTGACACGACCAGCTCGGTACTTTATGGTGAAATCATAGTTGGCTAACCGGGCTACCCACCGCTGCTCCAGCGCGCCCAACTTGGCCGTGTTCAGGTGGGTCAGCGGATTGTTGTCCGTGAAGGCGGTGAATTTTGCTGCCGCCAAATAGTGACGGAACCGCTCCGTGATAGCCCACACCAACGCCAGTAGCTCGAGCTTGAAGGAGCTATAGTTCTCAGGGTTCCTTTCGGTCGGCCGGAGTTTTCGGCTGGCGTAGGCAATCACCTTCTCCTTTCCATCCTGGACCTGGGATAGGACCGCTCCTAGCCCCACGTTACTGGCGTCCGTGTGGAGGATGAATGGGCGCCCATAGTCAGGGTACGCCAGGACCTCTTCTCCGGTCAGGGCCGCCTTCAACTGGCAAAAGGACTCCTCATGCTTGTCCTCCCACGACAGTGGGGCTCCAATGGGTCTACCACCTTTGGTCTGTCCCACGAGGAGATCTTGCATGGGGGCAGCCATCTTCGTGTATCCCTTTATAAAGCGCCGATAGTACCCCACCAGACCCAGAAACTGCCTTACCTCCTTCACTGTAGTTGGTCTCGGCCAGCTCTGGATGGCAGTGATCTTCTCAGGGTCGGGGGCGACACCATCCGCACTCACCACATGCCCTAGATACTGCACCCTGGGTTTCAGCAGGTGGCATTTTGAGGGCTTCAACTTCATCCCGTACTTGGCAAGGGACGCAAACACCTCGGCCAGGTGCTCCAGATGGGCTTCATACGTCTGGGAATAAACAATCACATCATCCAAATACAGCAGGACGGTCTCAAAGTTTAAATGTCCCAGACAGCACTCCATCAACCGTTGGAAGGTCCCAGGGGCATTGCACAGCCCAAACGGCATGCTATTGAATTCGCAGAGCCCCATCGGGGTGGTGAAGGCGGTCTTCTCCCGGTCCTCTGGAGCCACGGCCACTTGCCAGTACCCGCTGGTGAGGTCAAGGGTCGAGAAGTAGTTTGCAGTCCTCAGTGCGGCCAAAGACTCTTCAATACGAGGTAATGGATAGGCATCTTTATGGGTTATCTGGTTGATCTTCCGGTAGTCCACACACATCCGCATGGTACCATCCTTCTTCTTAACCAGTACCAACGGAGCGGCCCAGGGACTACAGCTGTCCCGAATAACCCCCGCCTCCTTCATATTCCTCAACATATCCTTGGCACACTGGTAATGTGCAGGGGGAATAGGTCTGTACCTCTCTTTGACAGGGGGATGTTCACCTGTGGGAATGTGGTGTTGGACCCCCTTGATCTGCCCGAAGTCTAGGGGGTGCTTACTGAAAACCTGTTCGTACTCCTGCACCACCCTGTGTACCCCTGCCCTGTGATGTGTAGGGGTATCATCAGTGCCTACATGTAGCTGTTGGTGCCACTCTTTTATGTCCCCCTGGGGTGGGGGAGTGTTGGTGGCAGGTTGGAGTGTGGATGGACTGGCTTCATGGATAGTGTGAGGGTCCAGGGTAAGCAGCTTGGCAATGGTGGCATACCGGGGAAGCCTGACTTCTTCCTCCCCACAGTTCAACACTCTCACAGGCACTCTCCCTTTCTTCACATCCACCACCCCTCGGGCGGCCATTACAGTGGGCCAGTGCTCGGAAGGCATGGGCTCCATCATCACGGGGTAGTCACGCCCCTGAGGCCCTACTGCTGCCCTACACCAGATCATCATCTCACTCCTAGGGAGCACAGTCAATGGAGCAACATCCATCACTCTCACTCCACCAATCTCCCCTCCGGTTGAGCTTACATGCTGGCGGTACATCAGGGCACGGATTTCACGCTGCACAGCCCTCTGCCGGCTCCCCGCCGCTGTGGCGGCCAGCTGTTGCAATAGGGTCAACACATCAGCCATGCAGTGTTCCATCACATTGGTTCCCAGCACTATCTTCGGGTTATGATCACTGGGTTCATTCATGATCACAATCATACCCTGGTGTTGTAGTTCAGCTTGCCCCACTGTCATAGCCACTTGTTTATACCCCACCTGGGTCAATGGAAGTCCATTAGCGGCTATCAACGTTATACTATTGTCTGGAGGCGCCAGCTCGTCTACGGCCCAATACCGCTGATACAACTTGTACGGTATAGTAGTTACCTGTGATCCAGTGTCCAAGAGAGCCATCACTGGTATGCCGTCCACAGCCACGGGGATGATAGGGCGGGCCCCGATATATCGGTCTCACCAGTCCGGGGGGCCACGATGTTCTACTCCTGAGAATTGGCCCGGGGCCCCAGGGGTTGCTCGTTTAACGGGCACTGTCGGTAGTAATGGCCCGGCTTACGGCACTTGTAGCAGATTGGAGGTCTGCTCCGCGGGTTGTTAGCACTTCTCTGCTGCATCCAGGGAACATCCTCGGGACTGTCAGCAAGCTGTATCTGCGCTGGAGGCTGAGGTCTGGTCAAAGGTTGCAGTGCAGCAAGGATTTTGGCAAGGTCTCCGTCCATGCGACGGACCTGGGCTGCCAACTCTTCGACTGTGCTGCTCGGGGCTGCAGGCATTACAGAGGTTGGTTTGGCTGAGGCCGCCACAACAGGAGCTGTCTCGACGGGCCACGGGACGAGTTCCAGAACTTCAGCAGCTGGGGGCTGGAGTGCTTTGATAGCCCGCTCTTTTAACACAGCAAAGTCCACATCAGGGTGTTCCAGGGCCCACAGCCGGAGTTGTTTACGATCCTCAGGGGACCTCATCCCCTGCGCAAATTGCTCCACCAACATCTTGTTGCTATCCGCCTCATTAATAGAGTTCACCCGCTTCAGCGTGCGGAGGGCGGTCTGCAGACGTAGAGCATAGTCCCGAATGCTATCCCCGGCTCGTTGCCGGCACTGGTAAAACTGCATCCTCAGCTCAGCTTCAGTCCGGGTCTCGAAGGCAGTCTGTAGCTTCTCAAAGATGGTGGCTACAGAGAGCCGGTCCCCCTCGGCCCAGGTCTCCGCTTCCTGCTCCGCCGCACCGGTTAGCTGGCCTAGCACTATCGCCGCTCGTTGCTTATCAGTCAGGGGGTACAGCTCCAGCAACGGGTTAAGCTTTTTCCGGAAGGCCTGTAGGGCATCCGGTTTCCCATCATACTGCGGTAGCCAGGCAGCTCCGGGCGCATAGGGCAAGGAGAACGGCATGACCTGAGCGAGCGCGGGGGCCGCGACACCTCCCGCCGGTACAGCCGGGACTTGGGCAGGCCCATTCCTATCCGCGGGTGCCGCTGCGGCTGTGACCACCGCTCCTCCAGCGGCTCCGTCGGGCGCAGACATCTTGTTTTCGTCCCCCTTAGCTCTTTCCGGCCCCTCCTCTCTCGGGGCGGGGTTTTGGCCTTCGCGCCTCTACTGCTCGAGAAGACGCTCGAGCGGGAACTTTTCGCGCCAAAGATGGCGGCTTCTGAAATTTTTCTGCCGGATACCTCCGGCGGTAACAAGGCGCACCTCTACCAGACGGCAGAGCGGTAAGATCCTGTTCGTGACGCCAAGTTGTCGCGGGCGGGGAGGAGGGTGTCGGCACACTACGCTCACCCCTTCTGCTCGGGTCCGGCAGCTGCTCAGTGGTGGCTCGAGCTGTGGGCCGGATCCCGGGGTTTCTCGAGCGACACTCCTCGCCCGTGAGTGAAAGGGGGGTTTGTGGTTGGGAGTGGGGATTGTTATAGTTCGTGACGCCACCCATGGTTGTGGTGATTTCACCACCGCTGCTCTGGATGGGGATCCCGGGGATGGTGATGGGGAGCAGCCAGGTGTTGTGTTGCCCCTCCGTGGGTAGGGGTTGGTGATCCCGGGGCCCGGTGATGGAGAAGGTGGTGCGGGACCTGGTGGGCGCAGGGACGCGGGGGCAGCGCGGTGCCTTGCGGCAACGTGGTACTCACTCAGCCTGAGACGTGGACACAGTTTGTACGGTAAACCAAACGGCTGGTAGGACGGTCCCACAGACGGCTGCACCTGCACTCCCGGTAGGTGACGGTGATGTCCCTCTTCCTTGCACCTATGTTTGACTGATGGTAGCGGTGGATTCCCTCCGGTTACCCGCTCCCCGACTGCAATCTGGGCCGGAGGAGCTCTACACTTTGCCCGCAGGCGCTGGCCCTGGGGAAACTGGTGCCCTGGCGGTGGCGGTGTCTCCCCTGTAATGGTTGAGCTGTTGCCTTCAATCGGGACTTGGTTGTTGGGGGATCTACGTCCCCTTCACTGACGGATTCTGCAAATTTGGCGACTCCTAGCCTTGCCGGGGTCCGAGAGGCCCCTGCCCTGGTGCTGACTGTCCTTCGGAACACTGCTCCAGACCACCGGGCACACAGCCAACGGGGTCCTTCCAGGAACTTCCAAACGGTCCCCCTCCAGACAGTCACCGCCGTCGCTGACCTTGCTGATCTGGCCCTCCACAAAGCTGGACCCTTCAGGCTTTCTTTCTTTACTGCCACTTTTCTACTTTCACTGCTTGTTTACTCTCTCTCTTTTTGCTCCTCACACTTGCCCTGCCTGGGCTTAACTTCACTCTTCCATGTCCCTCACTGGACTGCCTGGTTTTCCCGCCTCCAGAGTTGTGACCTCCTTGGTGGGCGGAGCCAACCACCTGGCCCACCCCCTGGTGTGCATCATCAGACTCCTGGAGGAGGGCAACAAGGATTTCTGGTTAGCATTGATGTGCCTACCTGGAGTGTGGGGTGTGGTGGTGTGTGACCTGTGTCCCCTGGCTTGCCCAGGGCGACACACAACTCCTGCCTTATATCACCTCCTGTGCTGGTGAGCACCTCCCCAAATTAACCCCTGCTGCCTTGTCTTCCCTATCCATCCCTCTAGTCTAAGGGACCCGGGAAACCATGACACCTGGTGGCAGCCGGCCATACTACACAGTGGAGGTTACACAAAAATACAATACAATTCCGCAATATGCATATTACAGTTCCAGTAGTCACCATCGAGACGTGGGGGAGGTAGGGCACTGGTGACCCTATTACACATGCAATGTAGAGGCAGCTCCGACATCGGTCCACAATGGGAATGAGCACATGGAGCTATACACAGTTTGCGGATGGGACTGGCCTGATTTCCAATATGGACGTCTGAATTCGGATTAAGAGCTCGTTCAGATGAGCATTGGCCTATTCAAGTCTATGAGTGTGCAAAACAAAATTGGACCCAATACAAATCATGTGTTTCTTCATCTGATTTTTACATATATGACACGCCCGCGGGGTCTTGGGGGATTACTTGTCACCGGGATGATGTTGGGGGTTTGGGTTGTCATAGTGGCCTGGCCCAGCTCCATGATCCCGCGGTATCAACCAAATTGATGGGGATGGTGTTGATGGAGGGAGTAGTTGTCTTTCGTGACGCCACCTGTGGTATGCGGCTATAATGGGAGCCGCTGCTACACAAAGTCTCTCTCTGCTGGGGCGGATGATAACGCACCTCGGATGTTGCAGCTCTCCACAGGCAGAGCTAGGCCCCAGGGAGGATGTTGAGAGTTGTTGTCCACCTCAGTGTGGGAAGCGCGGTGCACAGTGGTTCCAGTTTAAGGTGTTTACTCACTGAGTTGCTCCTGCCGTTGGACTGCTAGACTCCTCTGTGATGGGCTCCAGATGATCCCGGATAGTTCGGGGGCCGGTACCGGAGGGATACTTTGTGAGTCCTTCCTCCCTGCGCTCTGTTGTGTGAGTCCCTGCGACTTGAAGCTACACAGGGACCTCTGTCCTTGGGGTGGTTATGTTCCCTATCCCGTCTAGCAGGCAGTGCGAGTCCGTTAATGGGCCGCCCTACGGTCACGACTCCTGGCTCTATGCTGCTTTGCCCCGGGCGCTGTTGTGGGCCAGAAGACTTGAAATCCTCTGCCCGATGGATTCTGCTAGTGGGCCTTGAAGTTCTCACCAGCCTAGGACTCCGCACCCTGAGATGTGCGCCGATCCTGAGGGAGCTATCAGCTTTCGCCTCAGTGACCGTATTCTCCTGCGTCTCACTTGGTTCCCGGTGGTGACTAGACTGAATAATTGTGTGCGTGGCTCCTGCTCCCCAGATCAGTCACCTCGCCCACTCGACAACCTGAGCTAGTGGGTGGGAGGCCCCAGACAATATTGTGACCATCCTAAATGACCCTACCCCAACCCCGTCCTGGTGAGTGGGCAACTGGCTTATGTGTGGTTGTGGATGTTGTGAACTGGCACCGACCTTCTCCGGGATGAGTACCGCACCTGTAGAGAAATTCAGTATCCGGTGGCGACTGAAGTCTCAGGGGCGCCACATATAAATTGCCATTATTACCTAGGATGGTTTATTTGATTGTGTGATTGTGTACATTTTAAACTGTTGCATAATAAATAAGGATGTCACATGCTCATAAAATACAAATAACACGGATGGCACATGGATGACATTTTGGATGAAGATATTCCAAATTTTCTGGTTGAAAATGGGATAATTTGTGATATGCTCATGTGATGCCAGTTAAAGAAGGGATTTTTATGCCCTTTGTTCTCTTTGAGGCTATATCCTTTAGCTTATTCTGTCAATTTGGGCTGACAGAGTCCCTATTTTTAAACTCCGACGCTGTTTCCACTCCGCCGGTCACTATGGCCGCCTCATTATCATGGTTACTAGTGATGAGCGAGCATGCTTGTCACTACTCGGTACTCGCACGAGTATCACTGTACTCGGGCTGCTCGGCGGGGAACGAGTAATCTCGCGATACTCGTGCTTTACTCGTGGTCTTCATTTCTGCATGTTGGCGCTCTTTTGAGAGCCAGCCCTCATGCAGGGATTGGCTGGCAGACCACTGCAATGCCACAGCCCTGTTAGTTGTGGAATTGCAGTGATTGGCCTGCCTGCACAGCGTCACCGAGCCTTTATATAGGCCGGCGCGCTGTGCTCTGCTCACAGCTATTCTGACAGTGAGTGCAGGGAGAGTGTCGCTGATTCAGGGAAAGCTTTGCGGCCCTTTATAGCTTTTTCAGTTGCAGGGCTGCAAACAGTGTGACCAAAAGTCCTTCTCAGGACTATTCTAGTTGTATACAGGCAGGCAGGGTATAGCCAGGTCGGCGTACAGTAGCAGAGTCCTTCTCAGGACTATTGTTGCTATATACAGGCAGGGTATAGCCAGGTCTGAATACAGGCTAGTGACCAAAAGAGTCCTTGTCAGGACTATTGTAGCAGTATACAGGCAGGCAGGCAGGCAGGGTAGTGGTGACCGTATACCAGCCTTCATATCTGGGGCTGGTGTACACAGTGTAAAACAGTCCAGATAGTGTCTGACTTGTCTGTACTGTAATTGTCGCTCCCCAAAAAAACCTGTTAGGTTATTATTGCGTCCGTGCTTGGTTTTTAAAACCGCACGTGTGTGCCTGTTGGTGGCAGCGTACAGGTGCACTGGTGTGCGTTTACCAAACTATTATATAACGCACAAGTGTAGTGTATAATACACGTCAGTCAGCAGTGGCTGATAGTGTCAGAGTTCTTAATTTTTGCTCCTAAAACCTGTGTTAGGTTATTATTGCGTCCGTGCTTGGTTTTTAAAACCGCACGTGTGTGCCTGTTGGTGGCAGCGTACAGGTGCACTGGTGTGCGTTTACCAAACTATTATATAACGCACAAGTGTAGTGTATAATACACGTCAGTCAGCAGTGGCTGATAGTGTCAGAGTTCTTAATTTTTGCTCCTAAAACCTGTGTTAGGTTATTATTGCGTCCGTGCTTGGTTTTTAAAACCGCACGTGTGTGCCTGTTGGTGGCAGCGTACAGGTGCACTGGTGTGCGTTTACCAAACTATTATATAACGCACAAGTGTAGTGTATAATACACGTCAGTCAGCAGTGGCTGATAGTGTCAGAGTTCTTAATTTTTGCTCCTAAAACCTGTGTTAGGTTATTATTGCGTCCGTGCTTGGTTTTTAAAACCGCACGTGTGTGCCTGTTGGTGGCAGCGTACAGGTGCACTGGTGTGCGTTTACCAAACTATTATATAACGCACAAGTGTAGTGTATAATACACGTCAGTCAGCAGTGGCTGATAGTGTCAGAGTTCTTAATTTTTGCTCCTAAAACCTGTGTTAGGTTATTATTGCGTCCGTGCTTGGTTTTTAAAACCGCACGTGTGTGCCTGTTGGTGGCAGCGTACAGGTGCACTGGTGTGCGTTTACCAAACTATTATATAACGCACAAGTGTAGTGTATAATACACGTCAGTCAGCAGTGGCTGATAGTGTCAGAGTTCTTAATTTTTGCTCCTAAAACCTGTGTTAGGTTATTATTGCGTCCGTGCTTGCATTTAAAAACCGCACGTGTGTGCCTGTCGGTGGCAGCGTACAGGTGCACTTGTGTGCAATTTCCAGAAACTTTGATATAACGCACAAGTAGTGAATATACACGTCAGCAGTGCACAGCATTGCAAAATGCGCAAGGGCATTGGCAAGGAACAAGGAAGTGGACATGATGGTGGTGCAGGCAGAGGCCGAGGTCGTGGGCAAGCTCTAATTTCGCCACAACAAAGGGCCACATCTAGTCGCTCGCACGTCCTGTCCCAAATTCTTGGGGACCGCAGCAGTACACCGCTCTTGAACCAAGACCAGTGTCAACAGGTTGTTAGTTGGATAGCGGATAATGCTTCCAGTCAGATTGGCACCACCACAAACACTCTGTCTTCCACACGGTCAAGTGTCAGTAGCCGTGATACTGCACCGCACATTTCTGAACCTGATCCTCCTTCCTACCACCAGGCTGAGTACACGTCCTCCTCGGACATTAATGATCCCACACTTGGACACTCGGAAGAGCTGTTCACGTTTCCATTCACACATTCTGGCCTCTCGCCAGCTCATATTGAAGTGGGTCATGAGGAGATCGTCTGTACAGATGGCCAAATATTTGAGCAGCCACGTTCTCACGAAGTTGGCAACGTGTCTCAACAAGTGGTGGACGATGATGAGACACAATTGTCAGCAAGTCAGGAGGAGGAGCAGGGTGCGGAAGAGGAAGACGACGTGGTGGATGATCCAGTAACTGACCCAACCTGGCAGGAGGATATGCAGAGCGAGGACAGCAGTGCACAGGGGGAGGGAGGCGTAGCATCACAACAGGCAGTAAGAAGCAGGGTGGTGGCCCCAGGCAGAAGTCAGGCAACCGTTCCCCGGAACAACACGACGACACAAGGTGCCTGTACAAATGTTAGGTCTTCACGAGTCTGGCAGTTTTTTAAGTTGGATCCAGATGATTCAAAAAAGGCCATTTGCAACACCTGCCGTGCCAGCATCAGCAGGGGTACCAAAACTAGCAGCCTGACCACCACCAGCATGATCAGGCACATGTCAGCCAAGCACCCGACTTTGTGGGAAGTACAACAGAGTCGAGGAGCAGTGCTTGCTGATGTCACTGCTACGTCTTCGCTGGTTGTGCATGCGAGCCAATCCTCTGTCCATGCTGCCTGCGAACAAGCCTCCTCCACTCCTGCACCTGCAGTTGCCTACGCAGAAAGAACACCATCATCAAGCACGTCCTTGTCCCAGCGCAGCGTTCAGTTATCCATTCAGCAAACCTTTGAACGCAGGCGCAAATACACTGCCAACACCCCACATGCCACAGTTCTAAATGCTAACATTTCGCGACTGCTTGCGCTGGAAATGTTGCCTTTTAGGCTGGTGGAGACAGAAGCATTCCGTGACCTGATGGCGGCAGCTGTCCCACGTTACTCGGTCCCCAGCCGCCACTATTTCTCCCGGTGTGCCGTCCCCGCGTTGCATAACCACGTGTCACAAAACATCACACGTGCCCTGAACAACGCTGTTTCACCCAAGGTCCACCTAACCACAGACACGTGGACAAGTGCTTGTGGGCAAGGCCGCTACATCTCGTTGACGGCACACTGGGTTAATATTGTGGAAGCTGGGACCCAGTCTGAGCGAGGGACGCAACACGTCCTTCCCACACCAAGGTTTGCAGGCCCTACCTCAGTCAGTGTTTCACCCACACTCTACAGCTCCGGAATGTCATGCTCTTCAGCCTCCTCCTCCTCCTGCGCATCCTCATCCACTGTGCCCTCCACACCAGT
Source organism: Anomaloglossus baeobatrachus (assembly GCF_048569485.1). Classification (NCBI taxonomy): domain Eukaryota; kingdom Metazoa; phylum Chordata; class Amphibia; order Anura; family Aromobatidae; genus Anomaloglossus; species Anomaloglossus baeobatrachus. The sequence continues at coordinate 203,346,248 of NC_134360.1, read as the reverse complement.
CACAAGCTGGAAGCACTGCAGCACTGCCTCGGCGAAGCGGCAACAGGCTGTGCTGAAGCTAATCTGCATAGGTGACAAACCCCACAATGCAGAAGAGCTGTGGACAGCTCTGAAACAGCAGGCAGATCACTGGCTCACACCTCTGAACCTAAAGCCAGGAAAGGTCGTTTGTGACAATGGCCGGAACCTGGTGGCGGCTTTGAGGCGAGGCCAGCTGACACATGTTCCATGCGTGGCCCATGTGCTCAACCTCGTGGTTCAGCGGTTTATAAAGTCATACCCAGAGCTGTCTGATCTGCTGGTAAAAGTTCGCCGCCTGTCTGCACATTTTCGAAAGTCACCTACTGCTTCAGCCGGCCTTGCCGGCTTTCAGCGCCGTTTGCATCTTCCGGCTCACAGACTGGTGTGTGATGTCCCCACGCGTTGGAATTCAACTCTGCACATGTTGGTCAGGATATGTGAGCAGAAGAGGGCAGTTGTTGAGTACCTGCATCACCTAAGCCGTCGGGAAATGGGTCAAACTCCACACATAACACCTGAGGAGTGGAGATGGATGTCAGACCTATGTACCATCCTCCAAAACTTTGAGGACTCCACCAAGATGGTGAGTGGTGATGACGCCATTATTAGCGTCACCATACCGCTACTCTGCCTTCTAAAACGGTCCCTGCTGAAAAACAAACATGATGCATTGCAGGCGGAGCGCGATGAGTTGCAGCAAGAAACAGTAGTGGGTGTGGGTGATAACACACAGCCCAGCCTCGTCTCATCACAACGTGCAGTGGAGGACTATGACGAGGAGGAGGATGAAGACATGGAGCAACTCTCCGGCCAAATTGAGGATATGACATGCACACCAGTCATATCCTCGATTCAGCGTGGCTGGCCAGAGGACAGGGTAGATGAGGAGGAGGAGGAGGAGGAGGAGGAGGAGGAGGAGGAGGACAGCATGTTCAGTCATCTTGTTGGTCAGGCTACTGAAGTCCTGGCTGTTAAGAGTCTGGCGCACATGGCTGACTTTATGGTAAGCTGCCTGTCTCGTGACCCTCGCGTTAAGAACATCTTGGCCGACAATCATTACTGGTTGGTAACACTGTTAGACCCACGCTACAAGGAGAACTTTTTGTCTCTTATTCCCGTGGAGGAGAGGTCAACCAAAATGCAGCAGTTTCGGAAGGCCATACTCACGGAAGTAGGCAAAGCATTCCCCTCACAAAACGCTAGCGGCATAGGTCAGGAATCAGTGGACAACCGAGGCGTACAGCCGAGAGAGGCACAAGTCCAATCCGCCAGAGGTAGGGGAACAGTCTTTAAGATGTGGGACAGTTTTCTCAGCCCCTCACGTACCACAGCCCCTGAGGTGCGGGGTAGTGCCACAAGAAATCCTAAGTTTGCCCAGATGCTGAAGGAGTACCTTGCAGATCGAACAACTGTACTCCGACATTCCTCTGTGCCTTAAAATTATTGGGTATCCAAGCTGGACACGTGGCATGAATTGGCTCTCTACGCCTTGGAAGTCCTGGCCTGCCCTGCTGCTAGCGTTTTGTCAGAGCGTGTTTTTAGTGCCGCAGGTGGAATCATTACAGATAAACGCACCCGCCTGTCAACTGAAAATGCTGACAGGCTGACTCTGATAAAGATGAACAAGGGTTGGATTGGGCCAGACTTCACCACACCACCAGCAAATGAGAGCGGAGTTTAAAGTTTGCCATGTACCTCCACTCACCCATGGGTACACTTCTCGACTTTGGATAATCGCTGGACTGCTCCTCCTTCTCCTCATGCGCCATCATGATGACCGTTACAATAGTTAGGTCTTTGTTTCAGGTATACCCCCAGTGGTAAATTTTTTCGCCCATTCTTTGCAGAATGGACATTACAACGACAGGAGACCCGCTCCTTTGCAATGGGAACAATGTTTTGAGGCCCTCATGCACGTCTCTACCCAGGGACAACGTGGAGCCTCCCAATTTTTGGCTGCCCTGCCTAAGGGCTATACTGAAATACACCCACTTCCTTACAATGGGCACTTCAGGTTTACAGGCCATCATGCACGTCTCTATCCAGGGACAATGTGGAGCCTCCCAATTTTTGGCTGCCCTGGCAAAGGGCTATACTAAAATAGACCCACTTCCTTACAATGGGCACTTCAGGTTTACAGGCCATCATGCACGTCTCTATCCAGGGACAATGTGGAGCCTCCCAATTTTTGGCTGCCCTGGCAAAGGGCTATACTGAAATAGACCCACTTCCTTAAAATGGACACTTAATGTTTTGAGGCCATCATGCACGTCTCTACCCAGGGACAATGTGGAGCCTCCCAATTTTTGGCTGCCCTGGCAAAGGGCTATACTGAAATACACCCACTTCCTTACAATGGGCACTTCAGGTTTACAGGCCATCATGCACGTCTCTATCCAGGGACAATGTGGAGCCTCCCAATTTTTGGCTGCCCTGGCAAAGGGCTATACTGAAATAGACCCACTTCCTTAAAATGGACACTTAATGTTTTGAGGCCATCATGCACGTCTCTACCCAGGGACAATGTGGAGCCTCCCAATTTTTGGCTGCCCTGGCAAAGGGCTATACTGAAATACACCCACTTCCTTACAATGGGCACTTCAGGTTTACAGGCCATCATGCACGTCTCTATCCAGGGACAATGTGGAGCCTCCCAATTTTTGGCTGCCCTGGCAAAGGGCTATACTGAAATAGACCCACTTCCTTACAATGGGCACTTCAGGTTTACAGGCCATCATGCACGTCTCTATCCAGGGACAATGTGGAGCCTCCCAATTTTTGGCTGCCCTGGCAAAGGGCTATACTGAAATAGACCCACTTCCTTACAATGGGCACTTCAGGTTTACAGGCCATCATGCACGTCTCTATCCAGGGACAATGTGGAGCCTCCCAATTTTTGGCTGCCCTGGCAAAGGGCTATACTGAAATAGACCCACTTCCTTACAATGGGCACTTCAGGTTTACAGGCCATCATGCACGTCTCTATCCAGGGACAATGTGGAGCCTCCCAATTTTTGGCTGCCCTGGCAAAGGGCTATACTGAAATAGACCCACTTCCTTACAATGGGCACTTCAGGTTTACAGGCCATCATGCACGTCTCTATCCAGGGACAATGTGGAGCCTCCCAATTTTTGGCTGCCCTGGCAAAGGGCTATACTGAAATAGACCCACTTCCTTACAATGGGCACTTCAGGTTTACAGGCCATCATGCACGTCTCTATCCAGGGACAATGTGGAGCCTCCCAATTTTTGGCTGCCCTGGCAAAGGGCTATACTGAAATAGACCCACTTCCTTACAATGGGCACTTCAGGTTTACAGGCCATCATGCACGTCTCTATCCAGGGACAATGTGGAGCCTCCCAATTTTTGGCTGCCCTGGCAAAGGGCTATACTGAAATAGACCCACTTCCTTACAATGGGCACTTCAGGTTTACAGGCCATCATGCACGTCTCTATCCAGGGACAATGTGGAGCCTCCCAATTTTTGGCTGCCCTGGCAAAGGGCTATACTAAAATAGACCCACTTCCTTACAATGGGCACTTCAGGTTTACAGGCCATCATGCACGTCTCTATCCAGGGACATTGGTGAACCTCACAATTTTGGACTGCCCTGGCAAAGGAAAATACTACAAAGACTCACTTCCTCAAAATGGGCACATTAGACTCAAGAGGCCTTCATGTACGTCTCTTCTCAGGGACATCGGAGTGCCACACAATGTTTTCACGTAAAATCTTTCATGTATTAATCTCAAAAAGTAACATACACCAGCTCTATCTCACTATTGGGTATGTGCCCTTAACATTTCTGCCATGAAAAATCATTTTGGGGTCATTTTGGAAGGTTTTCTGGTGAGTCCGTAAAAATGGCGTAAAACGCGGACAAAATTGTTCACAGCTGTGACTTTTGAGTGATAAATGCTTCAAGGGGTCTTCCCCATGCTGTTGCCATGTCATTTGAGCACTCTTCTGAGACTTTTGTGCCATTTTTAGGGTTTCTCCATGCTGCCGGGAGGTCATTTCACAAAAATACTCGGGTCTCCCATAGGATAACATTGGGCTCGTTGCTCGGGCCGAGTACACGAGTATCTTGGGAGGCTCGGCCCGAGCTTCGAGCACCCGAGCTTTTTAGTACTCGCTCATCACTAATGGTTACCCCATCTCTGCTGAATCGTGAACAAATAGACTTGGGATCCGCTGTCATTTATCTCCCGCTATAACCTGAGCCTCCCTCAAGTGCACAACGCTCAGTGTTTTCTATCCATTGTTTGTCTTTACTGAAGGAAATATTCTCTGTCTTTGTTTGCTCAACATTTTCAACAACTCAAATATTTATTTTTTAGAAAACTTGTAAAGATATAGAGGCCAACTAGGTCACATAAGTCAAACTAGTGCTTATTCATATACTACAGGAGCAATAATAGATCAAATACTCAATGGTCCTCGGGTTTATTTTTTTAAGAATGCAGAATGTTCTGAGCACTGACATTTTTTGGGGGGGATTTTGCTCTAGACCTTCCCATGTGACATGAATAATGACCCAACAAAATTGCATGTACAAAATGTCATAAAATTTTAAATTCCATCAAAAACTCTTATCATTAGGTGAGATTTTGATGTTGATTTTCTGCAGCATTTCTGCACCTATTAAGCAAATTCAGTTACTTGCATGTTTTTATATGTGTAACAAGGGCCCAACAGGGAAGGTAGGCAATATCTACCTCCAAAGCGGGAAGAATTGTATATTATGAGGAGCTATTGAAAAGGGCCCTTATGCTATGCTTGCACAGGGGCCCTTTTTCTGCCCATGCCCGCCAGTGACTGCTCCTGTATTCTCTATGGGAAAGCAGCTATCAGATGTCTCTGGGGGCAGCTTATCTCAGAAATACTTAAAGGGGTGGTTCACTACTTATTTTTCCAAGGCACATCGATATTATGTTGAGAAACAAGATTTCTCTCAAACACCTTGTATTGGCAATAGTGCCTGTGAGCGGTGATATTGCGGTTCGCTCATCCCCATCTCGTGACCCCCGGGCTCCGTGACCTCTGATGTCCGGGGATGTCCGTGGCCGGTCCCAGTCTTCCTGAGGAACCTGCTGTGGGCAGAGTTTCACCACTCGTCACAGCCCAGCATCACAGCGCAGGACCTCACGTGCTCTCTCCTTCACAGCAGAGCACCGCAAGCAGGAGCGACATTGGGCTGTGACGAGCGGTGAAACACCACCCACAACCCAGTCACTCAGGGAGACTGCGGCCGGCCTCGGTGATGTCACGTCAACTGGAAACTGACGTGACATCACTGGACATCAGAGGTCACGGAGCCCAAAAGTCACAAGAAGGGGGTGAGTGGACCGCAATAGCGGTGCTCACAGGCACTATTGGCAACACACTGTAGAGCAGTAAAGCATGAATCAACCGATACCCATGACAGCCTGTGCAACTAAAGAATGCCAGGCAGTTTGTCGTACTCTGAAGTGTGAAGAGTCTGACGCCGGCATGACACCTAGCAAGTGCAACGCAGAACACCGCATCTCCATGTTTCCCCAAAGATTTGTTCTGTAGACATTTTCCTAACACTGAGCAACTCCTTCCTCCACAATAAGAATAAAAGATATCACCGCTGAAGAGAAAGGCAAGTAATGTATATAGCATGAACTGTAAATAGCATGGCGTTGTTTACACTGGATGATGTGCTGCTGAGACCGCAGATCTTTTGTGCAGCATAAATGGTTATTTCACCGGATTAAATGTTTTGTTCATTTGTGGCGCCCCTGAGGCTTCGGTCACCGCAGGGTACTGCATCTCACTTTAGGTGTGATAGTCCTCCCGGGTCCGGAGGAGGTCGGTGCTGGTTCCACATCCATTCATTCCATGCACACAGTAGGTTGCCCTCCCCTAAGGTTGCCAACCAAACACTGGGCTTCCATCCACTAGTGACAGGGACTCAGGGGAGGAGCAACCACCAAGGAGGAGTAAGGAGCACAGAGACAGAAAGAGGAGAGTTCCGGAGAAGCGGACAGGAGATGAGTTGGTTACCGGTAGATCCTGTGGGACATAGGAGAAAAACACAGTCGCTGAGGGGAGAGCTTCATCGCTCCCTTGGGACCAGCGCAGTTTAGGTTACAGAGCCCTAAGGTGGCGTATACTTCAAGTTGTGCCACCAGAATCTGCCGGACAGGGGGATTTCACGTCCCTATGGCCATCACTAGATACCGGAGCACAGTGGCAAATAGAGCCCGGAGTCACGATCACGGTCAGGCCCAAAAAGGACTTGCGCTGCCTGCAAACGGGACAGAAACAAAACAACAATTACCGGTGACCCTGTGTAGCTTCACGCCACATGGGACCCACATACACAGCGCAAGGAGGAAGGGCCCATGGACTACCGCACCTGTTCTGACCTCCGAAGGTTCCGGGATCGGCTGAGGCCCATCACAGCAGAAACCGGCACTCCGTGGGCGGTTATCATACAGTGAGTAAAGACCTTGAACCGCAACCACTGTCAGCTTGTCCTTGCCGACACTGTCGCCTGCGCTTCGGTGGCAGCGGCCACTACCACCTCCATCATCCTCCCTGGGGCCTAGCTCTAACTGTGGGGCCGAACCACCCGAGCTGCGACACCATCTACCCCAGAGGACAGCACCCACAGACTAATCCCTGGACGCACACCACAGGTGGTGTCACGAGACAACTACTCCCAACTTCATCAACCCCTTAATCCTCATCTCCCCACCATCATCCCACTATCCATCCCTTCATGGACACCTCGGGGTCACGAAACCGGGCAGGGCCACCCATGACATCCCCTGACCCTCACCGGCCCAGTGATGAGTATTCTCATTCAGTGATGAGTGCTCCACCTTCATTGGGTGGTTGGCAGCTTGTTTACACGGCACGATTATCGTGTAAGAACGCACGTTCATGATAAACCTGCTGTGTAAATGGACCCTCACACAGATATGATCTACATTCGTGTCAATATTACTGGCAGTAAATAATTAATTTCCAATTCGGAACAACATACACACATAGCTATCCTTCAGTGTAACAGAGCCGCACTTGCCCAATATCTCTGTTACACTGTGGTGTCTTATCTCTTGGCACAAATGGAAGCAGAAAGCCTTATCAGCGCTCACACACAGGGGATGAAGTTGAGGATTAGGAATTAATCCAACCAGCTGATCAGACCCTTGAAAAGGAAAGCAGTTACCGAAATATTGCACAATATTAGTTTTACATACATAAAACGCTATCAATCGTGGTAAATGAGAAGAATGAGATGTTTATACATGACAGGAAATATAAAGAGTATAATAACTGAAAATAATACAAATAGTATTGCAGCCAGCAATAATTATACAACTACGGCATCCTGGCAGCTGAATCTGCATTTGGTGCTGGTGTGACGCCCTGGCAAAACCAGGTAGTCACAAATAGGCCCCCGCATAACACCTGCTTACCCCACTAAGAAACACACAGCCGACCAGAAACCCTAGTCACCCCCCCTTAGGGAAAGATACACACCAGTGGGTGTGACCAGGCGGTTGGGACACGCCCACCCAGGGGTCCAGAAAGCCCAGGGCGGGAAAAACAGGCAGATCACCTTTGAGTTCAATTTGCTCCAGTAGGAAAGTTCAAGTTGAATGGTACCAGGGTAGGAGCTCTGGTGCCTCTGGCTAGGAGGCAGACGGTGGTCTCCGTCAGCAGGAGACGGGAAGATGACTCGGCAGAACCGAGGTGGACCGGGACAGGGTTGTAGCCCACCGGTACCGACATGGGGAACCAACCAGGAACTCATAGCACAAAGGGGGTACTCGGACCCTGAAGCCAGAACCGGAACAAAGCGGAATGGTTAATTCACCGATTGAGGCCAGGACTAGAGGTCCTGTCCCACCCAAAGTCCCTCATAAAAGACAACAGCCCACCGATAGGGATAAGAGGTCACCGCCAGGGCCCATAGATCCCACGGGCCAGCATCTGCGGGCATGGCTCCTTAGGCCACATCCAGCCGGGAGCGGACTCCTGAGTTTCACGCTAGGAAGTCCACCTTATACAAAACAGTGCAGAGAAAAGGATAGAGACCACCAGCCGGGTGGGGGACCCGAATGCAACCGGCCGCGGCACCAGCCACCATCACCTTGGTTTACCAGAGACTTGTGTGGTTAAGTAACTGTGAGTACACGAACACTCCCTGCGGTCGCTATCCCCTGCACAGAATCACCGGGTCCCGGGGCCATCATCCTTACCCACGGAGGGGTTAACAACTGGCTGCACAACATCTCCCCCGGATGCCCTGCAACAGCAGCGGTGGTGTCCCACTTCACTACACACTGTGTCGAGCCACCACCCCAGCATGCCCGGATCCGAGCTGGCACGGGGGCGGCACACTGGAAGTATATGGAGGCATATAACATACGAGTATACTGGCATATTCGAGTGCCTTCTCCAAAAATGAGGATTTTTAGGCCGGGGTTCACACAAACGTATGGCATCCGATGCAAGTGCTCCTGCTGTGCTGCGAGTGTAAGCCAAGTGTCATGCTACTGTGATCCGATCCTGCGATCGCAGCACAGCTGCAGAGGAGAGGGAGGAATTAATCTCCCTATCTCCTCTATTGCCAGCTGATGCGATTATTTAAGATGCACCTATTTAAGTGCACCTTCCACCTGCTTGTTTTCCATCTATCTCCGACCCTTCTCTAGTGCTATCAAGCCAGAGCTGTCAATCAAAGAAGGGGTGGAAATTGAGGGAAAACAAGGTAAGGCCCCCTTCTGTCAGGGCAGGGAGGACTGGTAGGCCCAGGAGGTGGATCCACTGGACCATGTGTGGCGCCCCTGACCTGGTCAGGCACCACTGAGTACTGCACCCATGCTGGGGACAGTACAATACAGGTAATCCCGAAGGCTGACCGGGGTGTGGAACACAGGCGCATAGTGATCAGGTCTCACACATGTACCCATGAGAGGACCCCTGGGGATCCCAGGAGGGGGAAAAGCCTTGACCTTCACTGGAATAGTGGAGGGGGCCAAAAGCCTCCATCTCCTCTCAAGGGGTGTGGTAAGAGAATCTGGTTGCTAGGTGGCGTAGGCAAGAACAGGAGAGGAGGGGCAGTGAGTCAGTTAGGGCAGAACTCCATAGGGCTCAGTGAGGAGCAGACCTGTGGGGCTGTTGCTGTCTAACAGCGCCCGCGCAGTGGCTACTGACGGGGGAGAACGGTCAACTAGGAGTGCTACCCGAAATCCATCTTCAGCTAAAGAAAGGGCACGGAGTGGGAAGTAAGGAGACTGCTAGGGAGTACCAGGCCCAAACGGGCGGCAGATCCCGGAGCGGAGATAGATCCAGCTTTCTTTTGCTAAACCTGCCGGTGTGGGGCTCTCAAAGCCCACGCCACAACACCACAAAAAGCCGCAGCCACGTAGCCACAGTTAGGGCCCATAGCTCACAGGAGGCAAGAAGCTGGAGTGATCTGGCCCAGGCAACAAGCACACGGCAAACGAAGGGGAGTGAGGCTTCAGCAACTTCCCTGGGTGACCCCCATAGGGACTCAAAGTCGGGGTCACCCCAAACCACCAAGGGCTAAGGAAGGCGAGTTAGTAGTCACCCTCACAAGTCAGCCTGAAGGACACCTGGTTCCCGCCTGGTTCATCCCAGCTACGCCCGGGTTACTCACCCTGCCACCTGAAGTGAGTAAAAACCCTGAAAGACATTCTGCCTGTGTGGAGTTATTCTGCGCCTTGTGGTACTACGCACCTACACCGGGCCCTGGGGCTTGCCTCACTCTCAGGAGGCTATTACAACCGACTGCACTCACCATCAGCCCCAGGCGTCCCTTAACCTGCAGTGGCGGTCCCCACTGACCGCAATACTGAGAGTGGCGTCACGACAAGAAGAAGATCTCCTACCTGTGACAAGATCCAGCCGAGTGGAGTCCCTGAAGGTAATGCACCGACACTACACCTGTGGGGCTTCACATCTGGCGTCACGAACAGGATAAGGACTAGACCTGTCCAGACAGGTGACCATGTGCCTGGGCGGTCCGCTTGAAAAATTGGAAGCGCCGCCATATTGCCACCATGAAAAGCGCGCTGAAAAACAACAGCAGCCCGCGCTGGAAGAAGTTACCGCCCACGAAGAGGTGTGGCTACCAAGAGATCCCCTGCAGAGTTCTGACCTCGCTTGTGAAGAGAGCGGAAGCGTCCAGAGACGTCGGGACAGAAAGGGAGCCAGAAGCCTGCTGCTGGGAGAGGAGCTGCTGAAAGAGGCAGAGCAGAAACTGAACAGCTTGCTACTAGAGGCAACGGCGAGTCCACAGCTGGAGAGTCGTGCAGAAGAGGGCGCAGAAGAAATGGCGTCTGACCGCAGAAACCCAGAACCGGGCTCCGCTGCCTGGTGGTATCGGGAGCTGGCCCAGTTCTGCGACCGACTGGAGACTCGGGTCGTGGAGCAGATCAGAGAAGAACGCATGGAACTTCTGGAGATGGCTGCCGCGGTTCAGGCCTATGAAGGGGGAACCGCACGACGAGTGCCAGACCGGACGGCGACGACTCAGACCCCGATGCTGCCACCGATGGGTGAGTCCAGTATTACCCCTGCCGGCCCGGATGCCCCGACCCCTGCTGCCACGCCCGCGGTCCCTGAAGAGGCGCCCGGCGCGGCGACGCTGAGCCAGGCCGCAGCCACGCCAGGTGCGGCCCGCCGGGACCCGGCCGCCGCAGCGATGCCCTGCTCGGCCCGCCAAGCCCCGGCCGCCGCAGCGATGCCCTGCTCGGCCCGCCAAGCCCCGGCCGCTGCAGCGATGCCCTGCTCGGCCCGCCAAGCCCCGGCCGCCGCAGCGATGCCCTGCTCGGCCCACCAAGACCCGGTCCCTGCAGCGACGCCCAGCCCAGCCTGCACCGATTCCATCGCGACAGCGACGCCGATCCAGGCCGCCGCCAAACAGGGCGCGGCCCGCCAAGACCAGGCCGCCGCCAAACAGGGCGCGGCCCGCCAAGACCAGGCCGCCGCCATGCCGGGCGCGGCCCGCCAAGACCAGGCCGCCGCCATCCAGGGCGCGGCCCGCCAAGACCAGGCCGCCGCCATACAGGGCGCGGCCCGCCAAGAGATTGCATCACCATTTACCCCGGCCTGCAAGGCCAGAGCAGACACCGCTCCCCAGTCCAAAGAGGTCCCTGCTAGGAAGTCCCTGATAGGAGAGGACCCCGAATACTGGAAGCTGAAGGCTGACCTAGAGGCCCAGTTCCCACAAGAGATGGTGGATCGGTATCTGCTCCCTCCGCACACCCCCAAGAGGATTCCAGCAACCCCTGCAGCAACCACGCCAAAGAGTCCCCCGCCTGGGCCTGCTGAAGAAAGCCCATCCCCAGCACTGCCACCAAAGGAGTGCCAAGAAGAACTAAGGGGGAGAGGAGGCCAGGAAGCTGAGGAGCTGACTCCGGAGCCACCGGCAGTGGAGCAATACTCAGAGCCGGAGATGTTACCCTATTCCCGTTGGGATGAAGAGGACTTGACACCGTCTGCTGACGAAGACCAGCCCAGAAACCTCACCTGGGGCCCTGCAGGCATTGAGGTAACAGCCCAGCAGAACCCAGCCCGCAAGACCAGGCGTCGCAACAGAACAACGCTGTCCCCTGCACCACAGTCTCCAGAGCAGAGAGAAGTCACAGCCAGAGACCTACAAGAAAAACGGTCCCTGAGAAGAGCCAAAGCCCAGGCTAGAGGACCCCTTTGCAGAGGAGTAGTGGAGGATTTCAATTTGAGAAGTGGATATGGATTCATTGTAGCACCTGGTGTGAAGGAAGGGATATTTGTCAACCGAAGAGATGTGAGCGCTCATCTGCCTAGAGGACACCCTGGCAGAAACCTAAAGATGGGGGATTCAGTACAGTTTACCATGCATCAAGGCGAGAGAGGACTGTACGCGCTTGACGTAGCACTATGTACCAGCAAACCTTACAGCCACCCCATGCTACAGGAAAGAGAAACAGATACAGGAAAGGAAACAGATGAAGATAGAGAAAGCAGAGACAAGGAACCTGCAGATGAGACAACAACAGATGAAGAAAGAGGCCAAGAAAGCAACAGGTGCCGCAGCCCTACAGGCCCAAGCCCTGGTATGGAGGAGTAAAGTAAAGAAAGAAGTTACCAGTTGAAGTTTTGAAAAGTTTTGTTTTGCAACGTTCACGTTTAAGCATGTGCCCACAAAAACTATTGTGAGAAAAACCATAAACCTTAAGGCTATGAACTGGCTATAGCCACAAACTCTCGCAGTGTAAATAGTTACACCAAAAGGGCACCACCACCACCAGAGTCAGCCTGTTTAGGGGCTTGGCTCGTCTGCAACCAGGAGGAGCCCGTCCGTATATAGGGCCTTGGCTCACCTGCGACCAGAGAGCATGCCTGTTTATGGGGCCTGGCTCTCCACCACAAAGAGGGTACCTGGTCAGCACCAACTGTGGAGGCCGCCTCTGCATCCTGCCAGAAGAGGCTGAAGGCGCGGATCCACCAGGCCAGGTATACCCTGAAACCACCAGCCCATGAAAGCCGCCTCTACATCCTGCCAGAAGTGGCTGAAGTCGCGGCCAACGTGAAAGGGTTTTTGGGTGGGTTAACGGACTTGTGGGTGGAGGGTGGTGATGTATGGTACCTGGTGCTTTTAAAAATGTTTTACATGTTTTAATGTTTTTATGCATTTTAAAATGTTGTCTTGCAGCCCGAGGACGTGCTGGTGATAACTAAGGGGGAATGTGGCGCCCCTGACCTGGTCAGGCACCACTGAGTACTGCACCCATGCTGGGGACAGTACAATACAGGTAATCCCGAAGGCTGACCGGGGTGTGGAACACAGGCGCATAGTGATCAGGTCTCACACATGTACCCATGAGAGGACCCCTGGGGATCCCAGGAGGGGGAAAAGCCTTGACCTTCACTGGAATAGTGGAGGGGGCCAAAAGCCTCCATCTCCTCTCAAGGGGTGTGGTAAGAGAATCTGGTTGCTAGGTGGCGTAGGCAAGAACAGGAGAGGAGGGGCAGTGAGTCAGTTAGGGCAGAACTCCATAGGGCTCAGTGAGGAGCAGACCTGTGGGGCTGTTGCTGTCTAACAGCGCCCGCGCAGTGGCTACTGACGGGGGAGAACGGTCAACTAGGAGTGCTACCCGAAATCCATCTTCAGCTAAAGAAAGGGCACGGAGTGGGAAGTAAGGAGACTGCTAGGGAGTACCAGGCCCAAACGGGCGGCAGATCCCGGAGCGGAGATAGATCCAGCTTTCTTTTGCTAAACCTGCCGGTGTGGGGCTCTCAAAGCCCACGCCACAACACCACAAAAAGCCGCAGCCACGTAGCCACAGTTAGGGCCCATAGCTCACAGGAGGCAAGAAGCTGGAGTGATCTGGCCCAGGCAACAAGCACACGGCAAACGAAGGGGAGTGAGGCTTCAGCAACTTCCCTGGGTGACCCCCATAGGGACTCAAAGTCGGGGTCACCCCAAACCACCAAGGGCTAAGGAAGGCGAGTTAGTAGTCACCCTCACAAGTCAGCCTGAAGGACACCTGGTTCCCGCCTGGTTCATCCCAGCTACGCCCGGGTTACTCACCCTGCCACCTGAAGTGAGTAAAAACCCTGAAAGACATTCTGCCTGTGTGGAGTTATTCTGCGCCTTGTGGTACTACGCACCTACACCGGGCCCTGGGGCTTGCCTCACTCTCAGGAGGCTATTACAACCGACTGCACTCACCATCAGCCCCAGGCGTCCCTTAACCTGCAGTGGCGGTCCCCACTGACCGCAATACTGAGAGTGGCGTCACGACAAGAAGAAGATCTCCTACCTGTGACAAGATCCAGCCGAGTGGAGTCCCTGAAGGTAATGCACCGACACTACACCTGTGGGGCTTCACACATGCACGCCACCGGAGGGCAGGGTACACGGCAGCCGGAGCACTGGCGAGGCAGGGACAGGTATAACCAGGTCACCAGGGTCACAGAGTACTTTAAGACGGTACAGAATGCTGGTACAGGTAACAGGACACGGTACAAGGGGACCTGAGGATCTAGCTCAAAAGAGAAGGCTTCAAGACACGTTGATCAGGCCTCACCCTCATGGAAAGGCAAGTCTTATATACCCAGCACAGCCCTATGTCATTTCCTGCTTCAGGTGTGCTGGGCCTATAAGACCAGGAGAGTGGGCGCGGCCTGGTCCTATACAGAGGCATTAGTCAGAGTCAGAGTCCTGAGACCAGGAACAGAACACAGGAGAGCACGAGCGGGGGCGGTAGCCATGACCGGTGGACACGTGGACAGGATCAGTGGTCACGGAGCGGTGCTGGGATGGTGCGACCGGGTCAGTGGGTAAGGAGCGGTGCTGAGGTATCGGGAGCGTGACACCTTCACACGTCCGTGAAACACGTGCGTGATATTCACGGACGTGTCAAAGGTGAGTTTTCCCCTGCGTGTGCCGTGTTTGTGGCACATTCGTGTTCTCCGTGTGTTATACGTAATAACACACGGAGAACGGAAACTCCCGCCTTACCTGATTCTTCCGGAGCTGTCTGTGATGCTGACTGACAGTGTCCAGCACAGACCATGCCCCGCTGATGCTGCATCCGGCCCCAGTGAAGATCATGCATTGTTCAAATTCACTGGGGTCGGATGCAGGTGACAGCCGCGGCAGAGACTGCAGGGCTGGTGCAGATGAGTATGTGTTTTTTTTATTTTTAACATGACACGTGTGTTTCTCCGGCGCGAACCACGTGGGCCCGCATCCACACTACATCCGTGTGGTACATGTGCGGGGCGCGTGACACCCGTGCTGCCGGAGAAAAACGGACATGCATCCGTGTGGAGCACACGGGCTCACGTGTGCTCCACACGGAGGCCCGGGCCAATGGCTGCACACATGCGTGCACATAAACCCATTGATTTTAATGGGTTTACGTGTGCCCATGTCTCTGGTACATGCGGGCACGGACCTAGCACATACCGTAGACACATGCGTGTGAAGGGGGCCTAAGATGGTGTATTAAAAGAGACCCAGCACAGGATGATTGTGAAAACCAGGTGAAGGCGCTTGTGCATAACGATGGGGGTTAATCATTTAAAGGGAATCAATTAAGAAATAACGTCTGGAAGACCATTCAAGTCTGAACTGGGTGCAAAAACCCTAAATAAACCTCACTATATAAAGAGAAGGGTTGCACACCAGCAACAGTGCAAGGGGAATAAATGTAAAGCAGAAACTGCTGTATGAATACTGACATGAAAAATACAGTAGCTATATGTGAGAATGAAAATATGACAATGGAATCTGCATTACTGCCATGAACTAAAGAATAAGGAGAAATATAGCTATTGAATTCATCAATACAACAGAGCCCCAACACCTCGTCACGGTATTCTCTTACATTGGGGTCCCTAGCTAATGTGTGTCCTCTCTTGCAGTTAAAAAACTTACCGTGTATGGGAAGCTGAGACCCAGGCTATTTATGCATAATGTGGACTGGCAAGGTATGGGTGGGGTCGGGTTCACAAACGAAAGAAAAAAGAATACCGTGACGAGGTGTTGGGGCTCTGTTGCATTGATCAATTCAATAGCTAAATTTCTCCTTATTCTTAAAGTTCATGGCAGTTATGCAGATTCCATTGTCATATTTTCATTCTTACATATAGCTATTGTATTTTTCATGCCAGTATTCATACAGCAGTTTCTGCTTTACATTTATTCCCCTTGCATAGTCACTGGTGTGCAGCCCTTCTCTTTATATAGTCATTTAAAGGGAATCTGTCATCAGGTTTTTGCTCCACTATCTGAGAGCAGCAAAATGTAGAGACAGTGACCCTGACTCCAGTGATGTGTCACTTACTGAGCTGTTTGCTGTCATTTTGATAAAATCAATGTTTTCTCTGCTGCAGATCTAGCAGTTATACAGAGCTCATGAATATACTGGACTACCTGCAGCACGCCAAATAGTCCTCTATTGATAATCTACTGCTAATTAAACAATGATTTTATCAAAACTACACTAAGCAGCTCAGTAAGTGACACATTGCTGAAATCAGGATCTCTGCCCCTACATTATGCTGCTCTCAGACTAGGCAGCAAAAACCTGTTGACAGATTCCCTTTAAATACACCTTATCACCTGTTTGTTTTCCCGCTATCTCTGCCCTTCTTTGGCCATAACTCTCAATCAATGTTGAGGGGAGGTTGTAGATTGAGGGAAAGCAAGCAGGTGGAAAAGTGAATTTAAACAATTAACCCCGCCATGATGCATGAGCACTTGTACTTCATCATGTGCTGAAAGAGTCCCTTTAACTCTATAAGCGGATGACTGTGTGGTACACGCACAATCATGTTACCAATCACACTGGGTGTTACACAGAAATGAATGCCTGATATAGTCAGAACAGAATTGAAGGAAAGGGTGGGGATGCCCCCAGGCACTGAGACACCTAGATTATAAAAGCTCAACATTTAATTTCCTAGATACAAAGATCCCATATAAGAGGGAAGAAAAAAAGAAAATCAATGAAGAATAAAAAAAAGAATGAGGAATAAAAAAACAATGCGAAAAAAAGAAACAAAAAGGGAAGAAAAGTTGAGGCATGCACCGACCTCTAATTAATCATATTTTTTTACCTGAAGAAGGCCTTTCCAAAAGGCCAAAACGTGTTGTATTTTAACCACTTTAAATAAAACATTTTTTATTCTTCCTGGACCCCTTGGAAGCGCAATTCATTGACATATTTCCTACAATTTTGTATCTTCTGTGTTGATCCAGTCAGAGGATTTGATCACAGCAACCGATGTGTGCGGCATACAGAGGGGACTCCTGATTATTGGGATAACATTACCTGCTTAGATTGGATGAAGTGCTTGAATGCACGACCGAAAGGGGAGTACATACTTAAGTACATTTCTATTTAAAACTCACTGATTTACTACTCTTAGATCAGCACTGTGTGGTCTCTTCTAATCATTCACATATACAGGGCCAGTGTCAGCACCCGGCGCACCTGGGCAAGTGCTGGGGCCTACTCGCGATGGTCAGGGGCAGTGGTCAGTTCTGTGATCCCAGGACCGAGTTCTGGGGACCGCAGTCCTCAGGCCAGCAGCCGCACTTGCCTGGCTGCCGACCTTTTAAACCTGGCACTAGCATCCGGCGTTCACTTCTGTACACTAGGTGCACGTGTATAGAGGCTCATCTGTGGGCAGAGCTAGCGCACAATGTGCTGCGCTCCTATCCCGCAGATGAAGAGACTAGAGAGAGGCAGCATCCCTTGGGCCCAGAGCGGTATGTGCCCTCCCACCTCCCCATCCAGCTGTGTGGATCTCTCCGCCAGAGCAGTATGGGCCCACAAGAGCTGTATTGGCCCCCCAAAGCTGTATGTGCCTCCAGAGCTGTATGGCCCACCCAGAGCTGTATGTGATGCCCTGGCCTATCAAGTCGTCACAGGGTGTGGTGCAATCTGCCCTTCTGTGCAATATCTACCTCCTCCTTGGTTACGGGTTCCTAACCTTTGGTGTTGCCAAGAACAGCTAATCAAAATCCTAGGAACGCTCTGTACCACACCCACCAGACGGCCTGAGTGGAATAGGGTCGCCCACTTGGGGGGTTGGTTAAGGGGGGGAGGGTCAGGAGTCAGTCTGTGAGAAGTAGCTCTCAGAGAGAGAGGAGGTCAGGAGCTGTGCTCCTTGGAACTACTAGGTAGCAGACATTGGTCTGGGCCTGGTAGGAGCTGGACCCCGGTTGCAGGGGGATCGTGACAAGGGGCACGGACTGTCAAGGAGGACAGCCGGCGGCCTTGCCATCACTGGGCAGGGGCCAGGGCACGACGGGGTACGTGGACCCTAGGTGAGGGAGTAGCTTCAGGCGTCCTGACAATTTACCCGACGAGGACGGAGCCTTCAAGATCCGTTCTTCACCTGCTCCAGAATCGGGGTACTAGCGCAACGAGGGGGATAGGACTTTCCACAAATACGGTCCAGAAAAACCCAAGCATAAACCCTGAGACCAAGCTCCTTCAGTTAGCCAGACTGGGGAGCGGGACTTGATTAGTTTTAAACTAAAGGGACCAACTGGAAGACAAGGTGCCACAGGAAAAGGTCACAGACTAACAGGCAACACCAACCGACACGGGACCCAGGCGTGCTCCCCCTCAGCGGCAGTGGTGTCAAGAACTTTGGTTTACTACAGTTGTAGGTGTCAGCGTTATTGGACTGAGTACGCAAGTGACCCTTACCATCCCAACGGCACATCCCCGTCACCATCACCGAAATCTGGGGCATCCCCCTACCCGTGGAGGGGTTAAACATCTGGCTGCCCACACCTTCGCCACCGGGTACTCCCAGCCTCAGCGGTGGTACTCCACCTTACCATGCACCACGGGTGGTGTCATGAACTTTCCACACCATCCCCTGTACATAACCCCCCTTCGTTTGAGGAGCCGCACAATCCCACGGGTCCTGAGCCCTCTCGAGCCACCGCGGATCCAGATCTGAGCAGCCTGGCTGCTGACGCGGGGGCGACACATGTATGGCACCCCCCAGAGCTCAATGTGCCCCCTACAGCTGTAAATGCCTACCCAGGGCTGTAACGGCCCTCAAGAACTGTTTGGGCCCCCAAAGCTCTATGTGCCCCCAGTGCTGTATAGGCCCCACAGAGCTGTATGCTCCCGTACCCCAGTAATATGTATGCCCCCCAGTAATGTGTATGCCACCTAGTAACATGTCTGCCTCTCAGTAATGTGTATGACCGCCAGTAATGTGTATGTCCTTCAGTAACGTCTATGCCTCCAGGCTCTCCTGGATGTATATACTGTAGCCCCAGCCCCTCCTGTGATGTATATACTGTAACCCCAGCCTCTCCTGTGATGTATATACTGTAACCCCCAGCCCCTCCTGTTTTGTATATGTGCCGCCCCAGCAGCGGATCGAACCGCTCGGATCCGGGGGGTAGTGTCTGTTCGGGGCTCGAGGGTCTCCGGACCCGGGGGCTCAGGGGCCACACTCTAAAGTGAAAGGGGATATTTACAGGGGAGTTATATTTCGGGACGCCACCCGTGATGTGCGGTAACTGGGAGTACCGCCGTTGCCGTTGGGAGTACCCAGGGTGATGAAGTGGGGCAGCAAGGTGTCATTGCCCTCCACGGGTAGGGGCAGGCCCCGGGACTCTGGATGATGCTATGGGGTGCCGTGAAAGGGAGGGGGTCACTCAGGTACTCACTCAGCAAATAAGCAGATGCTGACAACCGGGTAAACCAAGTCTCGTCCGGGTCCCATCCCCTGCAGTGCTGCTTGGTGATCCGTGACCTGCCTCCTGGCACAAAGTTTAGATTCTTTGTAGTGGCCCGGTAGCTTAAAACTTGCCGGGCCCCGCTCCCCACTGTGGCTAAGTGAGGGAGCCTGCTCTCAGGGCTCACGCTTGGGATTTCAGTGGGCTGCTTGTGTGGAAAGCCCTATCCCCCTCGTTGCGCTAGTGCCCCGATTCTGGAGCTGGTGGGAACAGTCCATAAAGGCCCCGTTCTCCTCAGGTTAATTGCCAGGTTGCCTGAAGCTTCTCCCCGACCTAGGGTCCGTGTACCCCGCAGTGCGTTCAGTCCCGGACCAGTGATAGGATCAGGCTGCTGAACGTCCTCTTTGACAGGTCCAAGCACCTAGCCTCAATCCCCTGCGACTGGGGGTCCGACTCCTATAGCTCCAGACCACCGTCTGCAACCTAGCCAGCTTCCCCTGGGAGCTACTACTCCCAGCTTCCTCTGAGCTCCTCTCAGCTCGAGGGCTACCACTCTTCTCTCCTACACTCCTCTCCTACACTCCTCTCCTACACTCCTCTTCTACACTCCTCTTCTACACTCCTCTTCTACACTCCTCTTCTACACTCCTCTTCTACACTCCTCTTCTACACTCCTCACCTCCCTCACCTAACCCCTAGGTGGGCGACCCTATTTCGCTTAAGTCGTTCACTGGTGTGCCTGGTGGGTGTGGTGCAGGGTGTATCTAGGATTTGATTTGCTGTTGGAGGCAGCACTGCAAGATGGGAACCCAGAACCAAGAGGGAGGCGGAATACTGCCCTAGAGAGAAAGGGCGTGCAGTACCCTGTGACGACCTGAATAGTCCAGGGGCGTCACATATATACTGTAGCCCCCAGCCTCCCCTGTGATTTATATATTGTAGCCCCATGCTCCCCTTTGACTTATATACTGTAGCCAACAGCCTTTCTTGTGATGTATATACTGTAGCCCCTAGCCCCCTGTGATGTATATACTGTTATGTATATACTGTAGCCCCTAGCCCCCCTGTGATGTATATACTGTAGCCCCTAGCCCCCCTGTGATGTATATACTGTAGCCCGTAGCCCCCTGTGATGTATATATTGTTGTGTATATACTGTAGCCCCTAGCCCCCCTGTGATGTATATACTGTAGCCCCTAGCCCCCCTGTGATGTATATACTGTAGCCCCTAGCCCCCTGTGATGTATATAATGTTATGTATATACTGTAGCCCCTAGCCCCCTGTGATGTATATACTGTTATGTATATACTGTAGCCCCTAGCCCCCCTGTGATATATATACTGTAGCCCCTAGCCCCTGTGATGTATATACTGTAGCCCCTAGCCCCCCTGTGATGTATATACTGTAGCCCCTAGCCCCCCTGTGATGTATATAGTGTAGCCCCTAGCCCCTGTGATGTATATACTGTTATGTATATACTGTAGCCCCTATCCCCCCTGTGATGTATATACTGTAGCCCCTATCCCCCCTGTGATGTATATACTGTAGCCCCTAGCCCCCCTGTGATGTATATACTGTAACCCGTAGCCCCCTGTGATGTATATACTGTTCTGTATATACTGTAGCCCCTAGCCCCCCTGTGATGTATATACTGTAGCCCCTAGACCCCTGTGATGTATATACTGTAGCCCCTAGCCCCCCTGTGATGTATATACTGTAGCCCCTAGCCCCCTGTGATGTATATATTGTTATGTACTGTATATACTGTAGCCCCTAGCCCCCTGTGATGTATATACTGTTATGTATATACTGCAGCCCTAACCCCCCTGTGATGTATATACTGTAGCCCCTAGCCCCCCTGTGATATATATACTGTAGCCCCTAGCCCCTGTGATGTATATACTGTTATGTATATACTGTAGCCCCTAGCCCCCCTGTGATGTATATACTGTAGCCCCTAGCCCCCATGTGATGTATATGCTGTTATGCATATACTGTAGCCCCTAACCCCCTGTGGTGTATATACTGTAGTCCCTAGCCCCCATGTGATGTATATACTGTAGTCCCTAGCCCCCCTGTGATGTATATACTGTAGTCCCTAGCCCCCATGTGATGTATATACTGTAGCCCCTAGCCCCCCTGTGATATATATATATATGTATATATATATATATATATATATATATATATATATATATATATATATATATATATATACTGTAGCCCCTAGCTCCCCCGTGATGTATATACTGTAGCTCATCCTCCTTTAATACACAGGTTTCCTAAGGCAAAACCATAGATGAGAACCTAAACTAGTGCTAGCTGTTATCAGCCAAATTATAACGCCCATCTACTATGGTAGATGCAGTCCTGCGATACGCTCACCGCCGCCCGAAATGTCACTTACGCCGTAATCATTAGAAGCCACGCCCACCAGCCAATTAGCGGTGAGGTCTGTCTTGTAACCCCGCCTCCTTCTTTGGTGACCACACCCCACGTCAGTGCCGGCGACTGTGCCGCCTCCGGTGAGAGGTCAGTGAGGTCTGTCCGGGGAGAGGACGGCTCCGGGGAGAGGTAGGTAGGAGCGGGGAGTGAGGACGGCGGCCCCGGCCCCGGGCTGTGCACTGTGTGCGGACATGGAGGCGGCGCTGCTCACTTCCTTGTACCCCGGTTATGGTGGATCAAGGAGGTGACTGCAGCGCGGAGTCTGCAGGTGCCGCACATGGAGGCTGAGCTCTCGGTGCAGCAGGTGGATGTCTTCTGCCTGTCTTCCCTTCTCTCTTTTCTCTGCCTTCCTTCTGTATTTGTTTTCCTCTATCTTTCTGCTGCCTTTTTTTTTTCGCTTCCTCTGTGTCTTCTCTCTTTTTCTTCTGCCCTTTTTTTTTTTTCGCTTCCTCTGTCTTCTCTCTCTTTTTTGTCTGCCTTTTTTTGGCTTCCTCTGTGTCTTCTCTCTTTTTTGTCTGCCTTTTTTTTTCGCTTCCTCTGTCTTCTCTCTCTTTTTTGTCTGCCTTTTTTTGGCTTCCTCTGTGTCTTCTCTCTTTTTTGTCTGCCTTTTTTTTTGGCTTCCTCTGTGTCTTCTCACTTTTTCTTCTGCCCTTTTTTTTTTTTTGGCTTCCTCTGTGTCTTCTCACTTTCTTCTGCCCTTTTTTTTTCGCTTCCTCTGTGTCTTCTCTCACTTTTTCTTCTGCCCTTTTTTTTTTTGGCTTCCTGTGTCTTCTCTTTTTCTTCTGCCTTTTTTTTTCGGCTTCTTTTGTGTCTTCTCTCTCTTTTTCTTCTGCCCTTTTTTTTTCGCTTCCTCTGTCTTCTCTCACTTTTTCTTCTGCCCTTTTTTTTCGGCTTCTTTTGTGTCTTCTCTCTCTTTTTCGTCTGCCCTTTTTTTTCGCTTCCTATGTGTCTTCTCTCACTTTTTCGTCTGCCCTTTTTTTTCGCTTCCTCTGTGTCTTCTCTCACTTTTTCTTCTGCCCTTTTTTTCGCTTCCTCTGTGTCTTCTCTCTTTTTCTTCTGCCCTTTTTTTTCGCTTCCTATGTGTCTTCTCTCACTTTTTCGTCTGCCCTTTTTTTTCGCTTCCTATGTGTCTTCTCTCACTTTTTCGTCTGCCCTTTTTTTTCGCTTCCTATGTGTCTTCTCTCACTTTTTCGTCTGCCCTTTTTTTTCGCTTCCTATGTGTCTTCTCTCACTTTTTCGTCTGCCCTTTTTTTTCGCTTCCTATGTGTCTTCTCTCACTTTTTTGTCTGCCCTTTTTTTTTTTGGCTTCCTCTGTGTCTTCTCTCTTTTTTGTCTGCCCTTTTTTTTTTGGCTTCCTCTGTCTTCTCTCTTTTTCGTCTGCCCTTTTTTTTTTGGCTTCCTCTGTGTCTTCTCTCTTTTTTTCTTCTGCCTTTTTTTTCGCTTCCTCTGTGTCTTCTCTCTTTTTTGTCTGCCCTTTTTTTTTTGGCTTCCTCTGTGTCTTCTCTCTTTTTCGTCTGCCCTTTTTTTTTTGGCTTCCTCTGTGTCTTCTCTTTTTCTTCTGCCCTTTTTTTCTTTCTCTCCTTCTTTCCTCCAGGCTCTCTGTGATCCAGATTCTTCTCATTAATTTGCAGCATTTATAAACTCTTGTAAAATCACTCGGTGTTTCTGGTATTTTTATAAAACTTCCCTTGCAGTTATTTCCCATCCCTTGCTGCCCCTGTGCACACCACGTAACCTATTTCTGTGTAAAGACGTCTCGCTGTGCAGATTGAGGCTTTCAAATGGCTTTTAATTATTTCAGGTTGCTATTAATGCCATGTAGTCGCCTGTACATTCTGGGGATTTCCTCTTGGAAGATGCTCGGGACTTTAAGGCTCTGTGCTCACGTTGCGTATTTGCGTGCAGTTACGCTGCATATTGCACTGCAGCGTAACTGCATGCGTCCTGTGTCCCCAGCACAATCTATGAAGATTGTGCATAATCCATGCGCACGTTGCGTTTTAGAGCGCAGCGATTTGCATGCTGTCAAATCGCTGCGTTCTAAGAAGCAACATGTCACTTATTTCATACGCTTCGGATGCAGCCCCCGCTCTTTCTATGGTGGGGGCTGCATCCAGAGCGCATGAAATTGGCTTTTCACCGCATCCATTACGCAGTGTTTCTGCGGCGATTTGAAGCGCACGTGTGCTGTCAAATCGCTGCAGAAATTTCTGCAGGGACACAACGCAACGTGGGCACATAGCCTACACGTCAAACGGAAAGCTCTACATAGGCATGGAAGCAGTTTTTGGATTTTATAGCAAAAAAAAAATGCTAGCGGTTTCTTTGTTGTTCAATAGAATGGAAAAAATTAGAGACAAAGGACATAAGATGCTTCAGGGGAAAATGGAAAGTTCAGCTCGAATGAACAATTTCTTCTTTATTGCTTGATAAATTCAGGTACACGGAACATCAAACATTGACAAGGAAACCGCCATGGTAGCGTATGCATCGACGCGTTTCTGGTGGGCTTCCACCCTTGATCATGATTATTGGGGGATACACACCAGAATCGCGTTGATGCAAACACCATTATACCTGTCCGATGACATTTCGAACCCTTGAAGGTTTTCGATGGCAGCAAATTCTCCCTCTTTGCCGTCTTCCCGTCCCCTTTTGTTGCCGGCAGTGTTTTTATTCTTTTTCCGCTTTTCCCGCTTGTGGTGGACAGCTTCATACTCGGCAGCCTCTTCCATCTTGGTGATGCCGGTACTTCTGTAGCTCTCGAAGTTTTCCCCTCAGCATTCTCTTTGTGAATGTTCTCGTAGAAGTCGTCGATTTGTGGCACCCCTGAGGCTTCCGTCGCCACAGGACATTGCACCCCATCCAGCGGTGTGATGCCCCATTCTGGGTGAGGAAAGGAGTGAACGCCGGTCCCCTAGTAAATCTACACAACACCCATTGTTAGGTACACACTGGGACCAGGGACAGTGGCAGTAACCCTCCCATGCTGCATGCTGGGAGGGGCCATAAGACCCATCCCTGCTCCTATAGGGTACAGCTTAGCAACTGGGGAGGTGGGAGGAGCCACCAGAGAGCAGACAGAGAAAGGAAGGTCAAGTGTAGTCAGTTGAAGTGGAGTTGAAGAGAGTGAGGGGAAGGAGGAGGAGGTCTGCAGGAGGCAGACAAGAAGGAGAAGCAGAAGAAAAGCTCTAGTCAGACAGGAGCTAAGAAACGAAAGTGACGCTTCCTGGTGAAGACCCTGGGACTCAGAGGGTCCAGGTGACACCAAGCAGAGAGAAGAAGGGATTCCAGCGCCACGGATAGCTTGTGAGCTGGTGGCCTGTTCCACAGGAACATCGGTGGAGGGATCAAGCTGCAACAGGGGACGGTCCCTAGAAACAGAAGGAGTGAAAAATCATCTCCAACAGTGAAAACCGAGGCCCAGGGAAAGTTGTAAACTCCCCGGGCCACAGCCCACCGCAGAACCTCTAGAAAGGGGATAATCATCAGACAGGTGACCCCCCCCCCAGCCTGGAGGCTGTAGTGGAGGCCGAGCCGGTTCATCCTAAAAGAGCTAGGCTTAGGAAGACAGCTGAAGACAGAGACACCTTAGAGAGAAGGGTACCGGCTTTCATTCCAGAAATCACTCAAACGGCGGAGGTCCCTGACAGTGAGTTCCAGCAGTCCAGAGGCACCAGTGTGCGCACACAGGACGTGTGAGTAAACAACTTGAAACTGCACCCTTGGTGTTGCCTCTGTTATTTCATCTGCTTAGCCTTCCATTATACCATAGACTCTCACGAGCACCAACTGTGCCCCGGGGCACCGCTCCACCTGTGGGGAGCAGTACCACCATTGCTGCCACTTCATCACCCCGGAGGCCTCACACAGCAGCAGCGGCTTAATAGCCGCATACCACAGGTGGCGTCGCGAACACAAACTTTATTCAAACCCCAAGTCACCAGCCATATTTAATTGACACCCACCAGGGTCACGGAGTCGGGCCCCGCCACCACTGACGACCCCCGGACTAGTCCGGCCCGGCACCGGGTGTCCCATAGCCCTGGGGTGGGCGAGTAAATTTTCCTTAGAAGACATAAACTGATAGAGCGTCCGCAGTTCCTTCTCTTCTTTCGAGACTTTCATTTTGGTGGGCTTCTCTTTATCCTTTTTATCTTTACCCAAAAATGCTGGTACCAAGTTATAGTCCTGGGCAACGTTCTTCCTCCGTTGCTCTTTCAGTTTCCGGACGTACACATCCACCCAAGCCTCTAAGTTCTACTTAAACGTCGTCGTAGTTGACAGACAAGCCGCTGATTAGCGTTTCGGCGTCCTGATCATACTTGATCTCATAGTCGTCGCGGAGCGACATGTACCCCAGCTGCTGCTGCTGCTGCTCCTGCACAGTGATGTCTAAGGGAGGTAATGGAGTGGTCAGGCTGGGTGACAGAGGACCCCCGGTAGGACAGGTGTGGTCGGTCACTCTGTTGGGAATGTTGTCCGGTATGCACGCTTTGCCGAGGTTTCCGTGGATGTACATGGTGACGTAGTGCTCCATCACTTCCTGGGGTGTCCGGTTCGCACCCACATGGGCAGCCATATCCTCCAAATTCCCAAAGCCGAACAGTTCAATCGCATCCAGCAGAAGCTGCTCTTCCCTGCTCATCCAGCCTCCCTCCGCCTCGGGCCCCCGTAGAGTTAAGCACCCCCTGTCCACCAGCTGGTATCCATGCCACCGCCGGTGATTGCCGATCTCCGCTCCCGCCGAGAAGCACTCGGTGCAGCGGATTCCAGGCTTGTCACGTCGTCCAGGCAGTAGACGCAGTACTTCTTACCCAGGTCCGCCACCTTGGCCGTCGAGGTGTTGTTGGGGTCAATCACTAACGTACCCACCTACCAGTGCTCTTTCCACTCTGCACATGCTCCAGGAAACTTCTGCTCTCTCATAGGCTGCGGTCTCAAAGCGCTATGAGAATTGGTCGCTGGATTGGGAGTTGATGACGTCACAAAAAAAACCGCAATGGTAGCGTATGCATCGACACGTTTCTGGTGGGCTTCCACCCTTGATCATGATTATTGTGGGATGCACACCAGAAACGCGTTGATGCATACACCATTATAGCAGCTTTCTTTTGAATGTTTGATGTCCTGTGTACCAGAAGTTTTCAAGAAATTGATAATTTTAGCTGGACTTTCTTATTTTACTCATTCAAGAATCTGGCCGTGGTGGGGCCTCTGTCCGAGCTCTGAACAGAAGGTGGATGATGGTCAGCTGGACTTACTGCTACCACTATTGAGGGAAAAACACCTCCCAAGTCTTCAGTTTGAAATTACTTTTTGGGTTCACCCGAGTGTAATAGACGTGGTGTCCATAGAGCCAAGAAATCTGCCAGGGCATGGTAAATGGCCACAGACCAAAATGCATTGTGTGTATTGGACTTTGTATTTCACAGTAGAATTTTAACATTTCGTTAGCTGAGCGCAAAAAAAAAGTATACATTTGGGTTCTTTCCCACTTTGTGAAAATGCAGCGTTTTACAATCCAATGGTTCCTGAGATTTTCAGATGTGTGCCCGGTCACTGTCCCTGTGCCCCGTGCAGACTGGCGGGTGCTCAATGAGTAGTCTCGATCGGCTTCTGTGATTGGAGAATTGAGAGGAATGCCGAAGTCTAGTTGGCATGCGAGTGCCCACTCAGAGCCCATAGAGTAGCCTGTCCTCATAAAATCCCCTATTAACCTGTCTCCTGTCTCCACAATGTTTGTGGCTGAACTATGTCCGCCCTAAACAAAGCTTGCCTTTTTGGTGCAAAACCATTAACCCAAGTAATTAGGGCTATACAGTATCCTGACAGAGTCACCAAGTTATAGTATAAAGAAGAAAAAACAGCTGATCGCTTCAGCCCGGTGGTGTCGGCGGAGGCACTTGTAGGGTCCGGGCTCAGGACGCCTCTGTCATGGCGGGGGGCTTAGGAGAGATGCAAAACTCCTCACTCCTCGGCTCGCTGCACATCACGGAATGCCCCAATGTCTCCAGGTGGCCATACGATGCAAGAGATCAGTGTCTAATTTACAACCATAAGGGTATGTGGCCACGATCAGGTCTCGCTGCGTTCAGAACTGTGGGACCGCGAGTCTCCTCCGCAGGAGACCACAGCTGACTGTACCCACGATCAGGGTTCAGTGCGCTGCAGTCTCTCGCTTGTGTTCTCCCTACGGAGGACGCATGCAAATCCGCAGCAATCAATTCACATGCTGGAAAAACGCTCCACAGGTTAGTATTTGCTGCGCAAAAAAGCACAGTGGGCACGTGATTTCTAGAAATCCATCCACTGTGCTTGTACTGTACACCGCAGCGGGTTGGACGCAGCTGAAGCATACTGTGTCCAAAACGCTGCAAACACTGGTCGTGGGCACGCAGCCTAACAGAACCACACAACAGATAAGCTACAGTTTGTAATTGTCTTCAGGAGCCCGACTGTCAGGCTAAGGCCCGTTTCACACATCCGGCTGTTCGCTGGATTGCCGGATCCGTCACACTCCAGTACAGTGTGATCCAGTACAATGGCAGCGCAACAAGCTACGGTCACGTGCTGTCATGTGACCGGAGCATGTGACCCGGAAGTTGCCACGCTGTTGTTGTACTGTATACATTGTACTGGAGTGTGACGGATCCGGCAATCCAGCGAAAAGCCGGATGTGTGAAATGGCCCTAATAGGGGATTTTTTGGTGATCACGTTTTGCTACAATTGAGCTAAAAACGTTTGCAGAGATTTAAAGGTCCTATGTTCCTCCAGGATCCCTATCAGTAGGTGCTACAATCTAAGGCTACTTTCAAACATCCGGCTGTAGCAGTGCGGCACAATCTGGCACTCTGCTAAAAAAAACGAAACTTTTTTTTTTTTTTTTTTTTTTTTTTGCCGCCGGTTTCGTTTTTTCCAGCATTGACTTGCATTGGCGCCGCATGGGCTTGCGTTCCGTCCGTTTTTTGCCGTATGTGGCAGATTTCGCCGATGTGGCAGCCGGGTGGAACGTTCCCTGGCACGTTTTTTGCTCTGGCAAAAAAACGTATTGCGCCGCATCCGGACGCTGCGGCACATTTTTCAATGCATGCCTATGGACGCCGGATGCGGCAAAAACCGCATCCGGCCGCCGCATGCGGTTTCTTCCATTGCGCATGCTCAGTAGCGTGCCGCAACTGGAAAAAAACGGACGGGCCGCATGTAAAAACTTATGCAAAGGATGCGGTGTTTTCGACGCATCCGTTGCATAGGTTTCACAGCCGGATTGAGCCGCAGTGGTTAAACCGGATGTGTGAAAGTAGCCTAAAGCTACTTTCACACATCAGGTTTTTTTTCCCTTCAGGCACAATCCGGAAAAAAACAGATAAAACGGATCTGGATCCGTTTTATCCCCATTGATTTGTATTAGCACCGGATTGTGCTGGATGGCATTGCGTTGCATCCAGCTTTTGCTGGATCCGGCGTCATTGGCTAATACAGCGGCCCGATGGAATGTCTCTTGTACCGTTTTTTGTCTCTGACAAAAAACGCTCCGGCACGATTTACAATGGAAGCCTATGTATGCCAAATCCGGCATAATGCGTCAAAAAACGGATGCCGCCGCCAGATCCTTACTTTGAAACTGAGCATGCTCCAATGTATTGTAAAAAAACGGATCCTTAAAAAAAAAAAAAAAGTATCCGGCGCATCAGTTTTTGCATATTCTGCGCCGGATCTGTTGCATCAGGCACACACAAGATTGTGCCTGATGTCAAAAAACTGATGTGTGAAAGTAGCCTAAGCCCGTTGTGTTGTGATATAACTTAGTTTTGTCTTTTTCTCTTTGCTCTATAGATGGCTCTGGTGCCGGTTTTCGTCGTCTGGTTGCTTGTCTGCAGCTCCTCTCCTGTCACCAGTTATCCAGATGGGCGAGTCAGCGAAGTCTGCGGCTCCATGGTGCCTCATCATGGACACCACCCTCAATCTAAAGTCATCCATAACATCTCTGTGGATAAGACTGTATTTAATCCAGGAGATAAGATCAAAGGTAAGAGTGTGTGCGTATAGAGTAGACGACTATTCATTGAAGGCTTTGTTCACATGTTGCATTTTTTTTTTCTTCCTGCAGCATAACCTGATCTCCTGGCAGTAAAAAAGCTGCACATTTTGCTGTTTTTTGGTGTCATTTGTCTACGTTACATGTTTAAATAAAGTTAGTTTTTTTTCACTAGAAAAGCAGCAAAAAGCACAACTGCGGGGTTTTTTTCCCTCTCATTGCTTTTAATGGTGAAAAAACTGCAAAAATGCTGAAAGAATTGACACGCTGCATCTTTTCAACAACGAAACAGTTTTCCATTTCAGTCTGGGAAAAAAAAGAGTTTGTGTGTGTATGAGATTTCTGGAATCTCGTAGGTTTTTCTGGTACTATAAAGCTGCGTGCCCACGATCAGTATTTGCAGCGGGTTTGGACGCAGCGTACCTCCGCTGCATCCAAAACGCTGCGTTGTACAGTACGAGCATAGTGGACGAGACTTCTAGAAATCCCGTGCCTACTGTGCTTTTTTTTTTTCCTGCAGCAAACACTGATCTGCGGAGCGTGTTTCCCGACCGCAGCATGTCAATTGTTTGCTGCAGAATCACATGCGTCCGCCATAGGGAGAACACAAGTGAGAGACCGCAACGCACTGAACCCTGATCGTGGGTACTGACAGCCATGGTCGGAGGAGACATGCGGCCACCCCCCCACCACCCCGGTCAGGACCCGCTGCGTTCTGAACGCAGCGAGTCCTGATCGTGGGCATGTACCCTAAATCTATGTTCACACAGGGCGTTTTTGCGCAGGTTTTTTTTCTGTAGCAAAGCTTCATATTTTGCCAGGAAATAATCTGTGGTTTTGCACTTTCTCATGAATTTGTATGGGTAAAAAATTGCAGTAACATCGTGCCGAAATGCTGAAAGTATTGACCTGCTGATTCTTTCACAAACCAAGGAGGCTGACAACGATCAGGAAAAAAACACAGGTGTTTTGTGTGCGCGCGCATGATATTTCAGGAGTCATAGGCTTTGCTGGGACTGTGAAGGCAGAGTTTATCAGCATGGATTTGTATAAAACCAAGGCAAAACCATGCCTGTCAGGTCCGATATGCACCCAGAACCAAGAGCGGTTCTGGGTGTATATTAGGAATCCCTGCGTAACTGTCCCTGTATACACGAGCATAGATAAAAAGATCTGTAGAAAAAAGTATTTCTAAAGATCTTTTATCGTATGCTAATGAGCGCTGGGACTAGTCCCCTGGGCGTTACTTCCCCTGGGTAGTCGGCTCCATTAGCATGTTAGTAAACTCCTGTGGGCGTACTAACATGCTAATGAATGCGCAGCATCACAAGAGGATGTCACTCACCTCTACGCCGCCATCACATCCTGACACTGTATTTTGGATCAGTGCGCATGACCCCGAAGGTGCAGTCATGCGCGCTATGAAGCCGGGTGTATGTGTCCTGGCTTCAAACTGAAGTAGTGCGCATGACCCAATCTCCAAGGTCATGCGCACTAAGCCGAAATCAATCGACTGGTAATGGAGAGGTGAGTGAGATCATCCTGTGACACTGCGTATTCATTAGCATAACACGCCCACAGGGGTGTACTAATATGCCAATGAGGGCCGACTCACCGTGGAACTAACGCCCAGGGGACTAGTCCCATTGCTCATTAGCATACGATAAAAGATCTTTAGAAATACTTTTTCTAAAGATCTCTTAATCTATGCTCCTAGATGCAGGGATTAGCAATCTGCACCCAGAACTGCTCGTGTTACTGGGTGCATATAGCACCTGACAGGTTCCCTTTAAAATGCAGCAAAAAGTCTGTGTGAATACAGCCTAAGAAGCAGCTTTTTATTTGGATAAAACGACGCAAGAACGTAATGTGTGAACATAGCCAAATGGTCTTCTCAGACTGGCTGACCGCACATGTGCACAGCACAATCTGTACTAGATTATTAGTATAAAAGATAAGAAAATTAAACTTGATAGGAAAAAATGATCTTAAAAATGTAAATTTCTCTATCGTTTCATTGGGGGACACAGGACCATGGGTTATGCTGCTGTCACTAGGAGGCTGACACTAAGTAGACATGAAAAGTTAGCTCCTCCCTAGCAGTATACACCCCGAGCCGGAGGCGGGCTCAGATCAGTTTTTAGCTTAGTGTCGTAGGAGGCTGATGTGGGCCGTCTCGGCCCCCCTCAGCCAATTGCTTTTTTGCGTTTTTTCTACTATTTCGGCGCCGCTCAGCGCTCTCATACCTGCCTTTTTTCTCTATGCAGGTATTTTCGTCACTCTTACTTCGCAGCCCTGTCGGTACCACTCCCCAGGGTCGCAGGGGTTTGAGATCTTGGGCCCTCTCCCCCGTTCGCCCCCGCTGGTACCACTCCCGGGGGTGTTCGTGTGGGCAGGTTTGTCGTGGGCACCCCTGATTCGCCCGGAGGTATCACCCCAATGGGCCTACAGGGGCATTCAGCAGGGATGGATTATGGCAGCGCGCTGTGTTTTGATGGGCCCTCACCGCTGCTCTCTGCTGCTGGGGGCTCCTTCCCCCATCATGACGTCCACTTCCCTGCCTTTTACACGCTCTCTCCCGGAGTCTGCCGTCTCCCAGGGCGAGGGCACTGTTCACAGGCAGGGGCTGGGTGCCCTGCCTGCACCGCTTTCATTGCTGGACCTCCGCCGCCGAGTCAGGTAGGATCGTTCCCTGCTCCCTGCCCTCCTCCTCGGCCGGCTCCTAACTTTAGTCCCCGGTCTCGGCCTAGCCGCGCTTGCACCTTAGCCACGCCCCCCGCCGCAGCGCTGTGACCGCCGCTTGTCTGGCCCAGCTTCCCCCCACCCTGCAGCCCCCTGGCTGAGAGTGGGGGCGGTTACTTTCGTTTTCTTCGCGCCGATTCGGCGCTCCTCCCCCAGCCTGCTCCAGCGTCCCCGCGCCATATTGCTGTTTCTCTGAAGCTGCAGCGCCGGCGTTTCCATATTGCACCGCATCTCTGGTAGCTCCTTCCTCCAGGATCCCTCTGCTGGGCTGGTGGGCGGCACACAGGACCGGGGTAAGCTCTGCTCCTCAGGAGTAGCCCTCACTAGACAGCGTTTTTCCCTTAATTAGGGACGAGTTAACCCTCTCCTGTCTCCTTCCTAGCAGCACCAGGGAGAGTTATCCTTTCACCATGCCTAATACTAAGTCCACCCGTCCCAAGCAGGCCCCCTTTGCCTTATTCTTTGCATGCTCCTCCTGCAAAACCAAGTTTTCCCAAGGCCAGGACGAGCCACTATGCTCCGTCTGTTCTGATAACGCGCAGCACCTGCAGGACCCCTCGGCCGACGCTTCTGAGACCGCAGCGCCAGATGCTACAGGCCCCTGCGTCCCGCCCTCCCCCGCATGGCTAGCGTCACTGTCCCAGTCCGTAGAGTCCCTCTCTGAGGCTTCTCGGACCATCGCGCAAGCACTGCGCCTGCTGCCGTCGCTTACCCAGACGCCTGCAGACCCGACGCTACCGCCGCCGGAGCAAGTAAGCCCCGTTGCAGGGACCTCCTCGGCTGCGCAGAAGCGTACCCGTAAGGTATCTTCTTCAGACTCTTCGCAGGTTTCACCTTCACCACCAGGGCCGTCCCATCATTCCTCCCGGGAACATTCTGACTGCTCCGATGATGAAGACGATGCAGCACCCGTGCTGGACGCTGAGCAGGCGGCTGATATTCGGCGTATGGTGAATAGCCTGGTGGAGGCAGTGAACCAGACCCTAAAGGTACAAGTGGACCCTGTCTCCTCTCAGAGCACCCAAGTCTCGTTTAAGCGATTGAGGCGGCCACAGAGCACTTTCAGCGGACATCCGGAATTTGCCGACTTGCTGCGCACCCACAGGCAGCAGCCAGACAAGGTATTTACCAGCAGCAGGTACATTAATCTACACTATCCTTTTCCAGAGGATCTTAAAAAGGACTGGGCGGGCTCTCCTGTGGTCGACCCCCCAATCTCCCGCCTATCCTCTCACACAGTCCTTCCACTCACTGACGGTACGTCCCTCAGAGATCCCACGGACCGTACTATTGACAGGTTGGCCCGTTCCGCCTTCGAGGCGGCGGGCACTTCCCTCTCACCAGCCTTTGCCTCGGTTTGGGTCGCGAAGGCACTGATGTCCTGGGCAGACACGCTACGCGGCGGACTCCGAGCAGTTTCTGCCAATCCAGATCTGGTCCTCATCTCCTCGCAGATTACCCTCGCGGGTGAGTATCTGCTCAACGCAGCCCTAGCATCTGCCAATTGCGCGGCCCAGGCCGCCAGCAACAACGTGGCCATCCGCCGAGCACTCTGGCTCCGTTCCTGGAACGCGGACGCGGCCTCTAAGAAGTCGCTGACTTCTCTGCCTTTCCTAGGGGAACGTCTTTTTGGAGAGAGACTGGACAAGTTGATCTCCGATGCAACGGGGGGAAAGAGTACATCTCTCCCCCAATTGCGCCCCAAGCACATCCTAAATCGGCGCCCCGCCGCTCGTTTTCGCCCCTTTCGCAGCTTCAACTCCAATCCCCAGCCGCGGAAAAGCCGCTCTCCTCCGAGAGACAGGAAGACCCCGTCATTCAAGACCAATCCCGCCTGGCGTTCACGCCCCCCGCCAGCCCACGAGATCCTCTTCCGGTTACCACCGACGTTCCTCCAAGTGACTCGCGGTCGGCGCGCTCCAGCGCCGGACTAGTGGGAGGACGTCTGTTGCGCTTCCAGCATGTGTGGATCCCCCTGACCGCGGATGCCTGGGTCAGGGAGATCATCACATCTGGCTACAAAATCGAATTCGACTCAAGGCCGCCGAATCGGTTTTTCCTTTCCCGTCCTCCCGAAGCCCCCGCACGAGCGCGTGCGTTTTTTCACGCCATAGACTCCCTCCTCCAAGCCGGGGTCGTGGTGCCAGTTCCCCCCGCAGAACGTTTCAGAGGGTTCTATTCCAACATTTTCGTGGTCCCCAAGAAAGATGGGTCCGCCCGCCCCGTCCTCGACCTAAAGCTGCTAAACAGGTCGGTGAGGTCGCGGCCGTTTCGGATGGAGTCACTCCGCTCCGTGATCGCGTCCATGGAGATCGGCGAGTTCCTGGCATCGCTGGATATTCGGGACGCCTATCTTCACATACCTATAGCCACCTCTCACCAACAGTTCCTCCGCTTCGCGATAGCGGAGGA
This sequence comes from Anomaloglossus baeobatrachus, assembly GCF_048569485.1. Taxonomy (NCBI): domain Eukaryota; kingdom Metazoa; phylum Chordata; class Amphibia; order Anura; family Aromobatidae; genus Anomaloglossus; species Anomaloglossus baeobatrachus. The sequence continues at coordinate 203,311,366 of NC_134360.1, read as the reverse complement.
TCACTTCCAGTTCACGGCTCTTCCTTTCGGCCTCGCATCCGCTCCCAGGGTCTTCACGAAAATCATGGCGGCGGCCATGTCCGTCCTCCATTCCAGGGGTGTCATGGTCATCCCGTACTTGGACGATATGCTCATCAAAGGCTCGTCGTTCAAGGATTGTCGTCTGGGGGTTCAGGTCACGATCGACACCCTCTCCCGGTTAGGGTGGATGATCAACCGAAAGAAGTCCTTTCTGACCCCGGGCCGGCGGATCACCTTTTTAGGCATGGTATTCGATACCACCCAAGGTCGGGTTTTCCTCACACAGGAAAAGATTTCCTCTCTGCAACAAGGCATCCGCGTTCTCCAGCGCCAGCGCCAAGTTTCCATCAGGTTCGGCATGCGAGTCCTGGGGCGTATGGTAGCGGCAATGGAAGCCGTTCCCTTTGCGCAGTTCCACCTCCGGCCCCTCCAACTAGCCTTGCTGAAGGAATGGGACAGATCTCCCTTTTCCCTGGACCGCAGGATCCTTCTTTCGCCAGAGACCCGCCACTCACTCAGCTGGTGGAGCAATCAACGCAATCTCACATCAGGAAGGTCATTCCTCCCGCTCCACTGGAAAATAGTGACCACCGATGCCAGTCTCCAGGGCTGGGGAGCCGTGTTCCGCCATCACACAGCTCAGGGCCGTTGGACGCCGCGGGAGAGCTCTCTCCCGATCAACATTCTGGAGATAAGGGCCATTCGGCTAGCCTTGCAGCAGTTTCGGCACCTAGTTCAGGGTTGCCCGATCAGGATCCAGTCGGACAATGCGACGGCGGTGGCGTACATCAACCACCAAGGAGGCACAAGAAGTGCCGGGGCGATGCGAGAAGTCAGGAAGATTTTGCATTGGGCAGAGCGTCATCACTCTCTGATCTCAGCGGTCCACATCCCGGGCGTGGACAATTGGGCGGCGGACTTCCTCAGCAGGGAAGGCCTCGCGTCCGGCGAATGGTCTCTCAATCAGGAAGTCTTCAACCAGATCTGCGGCAGATGGGGCGTGCCAGATGTAGACCTAATGGCCTCCAGGTTCAACCGTCAGGTACCGCAATTCGTAGCACGGTGCCGCGACAGCTTGGCGTTAGGAGTCGACGCACTCACCCTGCCATGGGGCCAGTTCAGTCTCCCGTACATCTTCCCTCCACTTCCTCTAATCCCGAGGGTCCTCAAGAAGATCAAGGCGGAAGGAATACCAGTAATCCTGGTGGCTCCGGACTGGCCCAGGCGAGCATGGTTCGCAGAACTCACTCAGCTCCTCGCAGACACCCCTTGGCGTCTTCCAGACCGTCACGATCTTCTTCAGCAGGGACCCCTTTTCCATCAGAATTCAAGGGTTCTAAGTTTGACGGCCTGGCCATTGAATCCTGGGTTCTAGCTCAGGCTGGTTTCGCTCCAAGAGTGATACAAACAATGATTAAGGCCAGGAAACCTTCTTCTTCAAAGATTTATTACCGCACGTGGAAAGTCTTCTTCAGGTGGTGCGAAGAGAACAAAGTTTCTTCTCCCCTCGCCTTCTCTCTTCCTTCGCTATTGGCATTCTTACAGTCCGGCCTAGATGCGGGTCTCTCGCTAGCCACACTAAAAGGCCAGGTTTCGGCTTTGACAATTCTTTTTCAGAAGCCACTAGCCTCTCGCCCGCAGGTTAAGACCTTCATCCAAGGAGTTGCCCACCTAGCCCCGCCTTATCGTCGCCCTCTAGAACCATGGGACCTTAATCTAGTCCTAGGGTCCCTTCAGGGTCCTCCCTTCGAGCCTCTGCGAGATTCTTCCCTTTCTCACCTATCTTGGAAGGTAGTGTTCCTCGTTGCCGTCACTTCTATTCGAAGGACGTCAGAACTGGCAGCTCTTTCTTGTCGTGCACCCTTTCTGGTTTTTCACCAGGATAAAGTGGTTCTCCGGCCAGATCCCTCCTTCCTTCCGAAGGTGGTCTCCTCGTTTCATCTAAACGAAGAAATTGTCCTTCCGTCTTTTTGTCCTGGACCTTCCCACAGCTTGGAGAGGTCCCTGCACACCCTGGACCTAGTGCGCGCCCTTAGGATCTACATCTCCAGGACCGCGCCGTTCCGTAAGTCGGATGGTCTGTTTGTTCTTCCTTCGGGCCCCAAGAGGGGTGAGGCGGCATCCAAGGCCACAATTGCCAGATGGATCCGTTCCGCCATATCTGAGGCCTATCGGATTCGGGACAAGTCTCCGCCTCGGGGGGTAAGGGCTCACTCTACCCGAGCGGTGGGAGCCTCTTGGGCGATTAGGCATCAGGCGTCGGCCGATCAGGTCTGCAAGGCCGCCACCTGGTCTAGTCTGCACACCTTTACCAGATTCTACCAAGTTCACACTCAAGCATCGGCAGATGCGGCTTTTGGGAGAAAGGTTTTGCAGGCGGCAGTTGCACACCTGTAATAGGGTGACAACATTCAGTCGTAATGTATGCCCGCCGGGGGAGGTCGTTGTTTATTCTCCCTGCGGCGGTGCTTCGATATTCCCACCCAGGGACTGCTTTTGGACGTCCCATGGTCCTGTGTCCCCCAATGAAACGATAGAGAAAGAAGGATTTTTGTGTACTCACCGTAAAATCTCTTTCTCTGAGTCTTCATTGGGGGACACAGCACCCACCCTGCTTGGTTGTTGTTGTTTTTCATTGCATTTGCCTGCCATTTTCAGGGTCTTAGGTTCATAGACCACCTGTTCGCACGGCTGCATTAATTTAGTTATAACTTTGTTTTATGTATGGTGATTCGGGTACTCCTCCTACTGCTTCTGCACAAACTGATCTGAGCCCGCCTCCGGCTCGGGGTGTATACTGCTAGGGAGGAGCTAACTTTTCATGTCTACTTAGTGTCAGCCTCCTAGTGACAGCAGCATAACCCATGGTCCTGTGTCCCCCAATGAAGACTCAGAGAAAGAGATTTTACGGTGAGTACACAAAAATCCTTCTTTAACTTATAAGAAGCCATTAGTGTTTTTTTTCTCTTATGTAACTTCATGAGAATTTTTAGTTGTTCTAACATAGAAACACAAAATATCAGATCATTTTTTTTAATCTGTCTTCTTCATTTTCTTTTTAGTGACTTTGTCTGGATCTCGCTTTTCTGGATTTTTCGTTCAAGCTCGAAATGCGAACAATTTAGACGGTGATGCCGTGGGCTCCTTCTCTTTAATTGATCCAGAAGTTTCTCAGCTGTTGACATGCGGCGGCGTCCCGGTATAGTTTCTTATACTCTATAAGAAATAAGATGTTGTTCTCCGAGATTTTCTTTTTGTTATAGACCAGAGTGTGAGCAGATCAGGCAGAATCCACTTGGATTTTCCCAGAAAATGTTAAAAATCAGGTTATTCTCCGCAGATTGAATGTCCCTTATTCTCTGGGGTCTCTTCAGACCTCAGAACATAATAATATTTAAAAAAGTAAATAAAATCCTTATACTGGCCTCTCTGGCTCCTCCCGGTCAACCTTCTGGTCCTCGTTGCATCCTCTGATCTTCACAGCAAACGTTGAAGTCCACGTAAATTTGTACTTTTTGAATGAAACCATTAGTTTTACCAAAAAATGTTCTGAAAAATGGAAAGAAAATTCCAAGTTCTGTGAAATGACAAAAAAATGCAATTGCAGAGGTGTTTTGTTTTTTTTTTTTATTTACCAAGTTCACTATGTAATAAAACTGACCGGGCATTATGATTCCACGGATCAGTATGAGTTTGTAGATACCAGATTTATTCATTTTATATTTTGGTAGATTGGGCATTTCTGAACGCGGCCAAACCAAATTATGTTCTCATTGTTGTGTTTTAGGTTTCTTAATATTTTTTTTTTTTCCGCTTTTTACATTTTTACTAGTTCCACCAGGAGACTTTATGACTTCACACTCAAATTACTTCTGATCAAAGCAGTGCTTCAGCATCACTCTGATCAAGAGAAATGCTGATCTCCTGAGAGTGTCATCCCTCTGCTGGCATTCACAGGAAACGTCCTGGCAGGGACAAGGATCCATTGCGCTACCATTGGCGCCCCATGATCACTTCACAAGCCTGTAGTTAGATCGCGCTGTCATAGTTTGACAGCATGATCTAAGGGGTTAACAGGCGTGAGTGGATCTCCGATCCACCTTGGTCTGTTAGCAGCACATGTCTGCTGATCAGATCAACAGACGTGTGGGGATGACCGCGGGGACGTGACGAAGGACGTACATGTATGTCCTAGGTCGTGAAAGGTTGAATACCATTTTGACAGCCGTCTACAGCTGAGAATATAGAAGCTTGTGACTACTATTTTGCTGAACCTACGCGGCAGAGGTTTACAAAAGAAAAATCTGCATTTTGGAAAATGCTGATTTTTGTAAAGGTCAATTCCACTCCTATAGGCTCATTTTATTTTTTATTTTTATTTTTTTCCCTTTTTCACTTTGTAGCCTAAACAGAAACTTTATTTTTCCTGATCGTCCATATTCGATCTAATCCTGACCTGTTCTGAGTTGATTATTATGAAGCCGGCTCAGACACCACACACGGAGCTTTATTACACAGCTCTGGTCCGGCTGTTCTGGCACCCTGTGGCAAAACGTGTGCGCCGTTTATTAATTTCTGCAATCGGCCCTTATTGTAATAGAATCACAAGGTTTTTGTACTGATAATGGATAAATCCTGCTTATTTCTCACTGCAGCACATGGTGCATAGGTTATTAGAGGTGGTGGATTCCTCTCTCCAGGAGGCGGGGATGTGGCGGTCATTTCTTCGCAGTTCCTCCCGATCACCTTGGCTCGCTGCGCTGCCTGTATGTGTCCTGCCTTCTGTAACCCAATCCTTCTATTTCCAGGATTCAGCTGTCAGTCAGACCAACAAGAGGAGAAAAGAACAGGTTGAATTCTATTGGATCGCTCCCAGCGCCGGCCCGCAGCATATCCAGTTCCTGTACGTCATCATGTACATTATTCCTTGCATTTACCCCTCACCTGTCATTGTTTATTTCTGGACCCGCTATGATCAGCTGGATGCTAGGAAAGCCTCCTCATGAGCACTTGGTTTTAGGAGAGATCGGGCCCCTTCACGCTCTTTGCCTACAATATAAATCCTTTAGCCCTGTCACACTCCATGACTGATGTATTCATCACGGAAAGTGTCCAGATCTCTGGATCCAGCTCAGGAGCTGCACCCACACCACAAAGGCAGGTGCCAGCTGTGTTATTCAGCCAGCATCTGCCTCTGACACTTTCACTGTCAACCCCTTTTTAAAGAGGTTTTTCCCACCAACAAAGTTCATTTTAAAATTGACTTTAATCAATAGATCTTGGAATAATACCTTCCACAATTTGATGTTTGGTTTTTTTTTTTTTGTTTTTTTAAACTTACTGTGCTGAGATTTTATATAGTGTGTGTGTGTGTGTGTGTAAAATATAAGCGCAGTGTGTGTGTGTGTGTGTGTGTGTAAAATATAAGCGCAGTGTGTGTGTGTGTGTGTGTGTGTGTGTGTGTGTGTGTGTGTGTGTGTGTGTGTGTGTGTGTGTGTGTTTAAAATATAAGCGCAGTGTGTGTGTGTATGTCCGCTAAATTTGCACCGTTGCATTTACAATCACGAAATTTTGCACAAACGCCCCATGTGACCCAGGGAACGTCATAGACTATGTTTTGACGGGAAAATTTAACCTCACGCTTTACAGTTACTCTCAAAAATCCTGCCTCCATTAAACTGAATAGAGGTGGGAGCTGCAGGCTATTAATAGCAACTGTCAGTGGTTGCTATAGGAACAAAATAAACTGTTAGTATAAGAAGCTTATGTGTGAGGTAATAAGATGTCAGTGGTGAGACGCAAACAGAGACGCAGACACACAGAGACAGATTTGGAAAGAGACAGACAGACTGATACAAATACAGACAGAGAGAAACAGACAGAGCCATAGACACAGACAAAGAAAGGCACAGACAGAGAGACAGACAGAGACTGGGAGAGGGACAGTTACTATCCCGGGCAACGCCTGGGTACTGCAGCTAATATGTGTGTGTGTGTGTGTGTATATGTATGTATGTGTGTGTGTATGTATGTATGTGTATGTATGTATGTGTATATGTGTGTGTGTGTATGTGTGTATATATGTATGTGTGTATATGTATGTATGTATGTGTGTGTATATATATATGTATGTATGTGTGTGTATATATATGTATGTGTGTGTATATATATGTATGTATGTATGTGTGTATATATGTATGTATGTGTGTATATATATATATATGTATGTATGTGTGTGTATATATATGTATGTGTGTGTGTGTATATATGTGTGTGTGTATATATGTATGTGTATATATATGTATGTATATGTATATATATGTGTATATATATGTATGTATATGTATATATATATGTATATATATATATATATATATATATATATATATATATATATATATATATATATATATATATATATATATATATATATATATATATATATATATATATATATATATATATATATATATATATATATATATATATATATATATATATATACACCGTATATACTGGTGTATAAGACGACTTTTTACCCCCTTAAAATAATGGCTACAGTGGGGGGTCGTCTTATACGCCGGATATACGGGGGGGGGGGGGTGTATGTACACTGCAGCGTCCAGGGGAGGTGGGGGCAGCAGCTCTGGAGCACAGGGGGACGCTGCGGGCTGCATCCTTTGATCTCCTGCACCCGCTCATATAATATGCACAGCCGCTGTCCATCTCCAATGGTGCTGAAATCGCACGCAGTGAGGGGCTGGGGCAGCGGTGCATATTATATGAGCCTGCGTCCCAGTGTGATCGCACATGTCCCCCCTGTGTTAGATTTGGCCCCCAGGCTGCTGCTCATTCTAAAATAAAAAAGCTTTACTTACCCCTGCAGCGTTTCTCCCCGTGTCCCTGCTTCCACTGTGATCAGGCAGGCAGAGAGCTCAGCCTGCTGTGCCGATCACATGACCGCACTGAGAACCAGGAAGTGGAAGAACAGAAGCACGGAGCCAGACAGGAGGGAGATAAACGCTGGAGGAGGTAAGGAAAGAGGGTTTTATTTTACTTTGGGCAGCAGCCTGGGGGCCATATCTGACACAGGGGGACTTGTGCGATCTATAGGGGCCATGGGCAGCACTATGGGGGCGATATCTGACACAGGGGGACTTGTGCGATCTATATAGGGGCCATGAGCAGCACTATGGGGGAGATATCTAACACAGGGGGACTTGTGCCCATTATGGGCCCCGGTGAGCTGCTTCTAACCCCCCAGATGTATGCCCTGCCAATCCCCCCCCCCGCCGATGCCGCGGGTGCTGTACCCGCCGAGCCGCGGGTGCAGGCCCCACAGAGCAGCAGAGTTGTGTGTATTTGTCTGTATGTAGCAGAGTTGTGTGTATTTGTCTGTATGTAGCAGAGTTGTATGTGTTTGTCTGTATGTAGCAGAGTTGTATGTGTTTGTCTGTATGTAGCAGAGTTGTGTGTGTTTGTCTGCATATAGCAGAGTTGTATGTGTTTGTCTGTATGTAGCAGAGTTGTATGTGTTTGTCTGTATGTAGCAGAGTTGTATGTGTTTGTCTGTATGTAAGCAGAGTTGTGTGTTGTTTGTCTGCATGTAGCAGAGTTGTATGTGTTTGTCTGTATGTAGCAGAGTTGTATGTGTTTGTCTGTATGTAGCAGAGTTGTGTGTGTGTGGTGTTTGTTGTTTGTTTTTATAGCAGAGTTGTATGTGTTTGTCTGTATGTAGCAGAGTTGTGTGTGTTTGTCTGTATGTAGCAGAGTTGTATGTGTTTGTCTGTATGTAGCAGAGTTGTGTGTGTTTGTCTGTATGTAGCAGAGTTGTTGTGTGTCTGTTTGTAGCAGAGTGTAGTACCATTGTTTCAGTCCAGTTGTGGCTTTATACAGCAGGGAGGAGCATTCCTTGCTGTACTAAGTGAACATTGGAGCGATTGATCTGTCAATGCCCTTTAAAAACATATTGTACGGCTCTCGCGGAATTAAAATTAACATGTTGCAATCAAAGCAGACTTTTTTTCATTTGGGAGCGGGGTAGTCTTATACAGTGAGTATATCCCAAATTCTATATTTTTAGGGCAGAAGTTGGGGGTCGTCTTATACGCCGGCATATATATATATATATATATATATATATATATATATATATATATATATATATATATATATATATATATATATATATATATATATATATATATATATATATATATATATACTAGAAGGTGGCCCGATTCTACGCATCGGGTAATTCTAGAATTTACGTATTGTGTAGCTCATGTATATATTTATATATATATATATATATATATATATATGTATATATGTTGTTGTGTGTAGTTACCAAGTGTTTGTGTAGGGCGCTGTACATGTTCTGGATGTTGTCTGGGTGTGATGGGGGGTGAGAGCGGTGTTGTTTGTGTGTTGCGTTGTTTGTGGAGCGCTGTGTGTCTGTAGCGTTGTGTGTGTGTTGCGCAGTTTGTGTGTGTGTGGTGTGTTTTGGGGGGAGGTATGTTTTGTGCAATGTGCGTGTTGTGCGGTATGTGCGTATATTTGTGTGTGCAGCGTTGTCTGTGTGTGTGGGTGTCTGTGTAGGGCAGTTGTTTGTGGTTCCCAGTGTGTGTGTGTGTGGTGTGGTGTGTTGTGCAGTGCGCGCGCGTATGTGTGTGTGTTGGGGGGAGGTGTGCACTTCCCATCGTGCTCCATCCCCCATGCAGCGCACTCCCCATCGTTCTCCATCCCGTATGCTGCGCACCCCCTATCGTGCTCCATCTCCCATCCTGCGCACTCCCAAACGTGCTCCATCCGCCATGCTGCGCACTCCCCATCGTGCTCCATCCGCCATGCTGCGCACTCCCAAACGTGCTCCATCCCCCATGCTGCGCACTCCCAAACGTGCTCCATCCCCTATGCTGCGCACCCCCCATCGTGCTCCATCTCCCATCCTGCGCACTCCGAAACGTGCTCCATCCGCCATGCTGCGCACTCCCAAACGTGCTCCATCCGCCATGCTGCGCACTCCCCATCGTGCTCCATCTCCCATGCTGCGCACTCCCAAACGTGCTCCATCCGCCATGCTGCGCACTCCCAAACGTGGTCCATCCGCCATGCTGCGCACTCCCAAACGTGCTCCATCCGCCATACTCCGCACTCCTCATCGTGCTGCATCCTCCATGCTGCGCACTCCCAAACGTGCTCCATCCGCCATACTCCGCACTCCCCATCGTGCTGCATCCCCCATGCTGCGCACTCCCAAACGTGCTCCATCCGCCATGCTGCGCACTCCCAAACGTGCTCCATCCGCCATGCTGCGCACTCCCAAACGTGCTCCATCCGCCATGCTGCGCACTCCCAAACGTGCTCCATCCGCCATGCTGCGCACTCCCAAACGTGCTCCATCCGCCATGCTGCGCACTCCCAAACGTGCTCCATCCGCCATGCTGCGCACTCCCAAACGTGCTCCATCCGCCATGCTGCGCACTCCCAAAGGTGCTCCATCCGCCATGCTGCGCCAGCATCAGCCTCTCTACCTGCAGCATCAGCCTCTCTACCTGCAGCATCAGCCTCTCTACCTGCAGCATCAGCCTCTGTCCCCAGCATCAGCCTCTGTCCCCAGCATCAGCCTCTCTGTCTCCAGCATCAGCCTCTCTGTCTCCAGCATCAGCCTCTCTGTCGCCAGCATCAGCCTCTCTGTCCCCAGCATCAGCTTCTCTGTCCCCAGCATCAGCTTCTCTGTCCCCAGCATCAGCTTCTCTGTCCCCAGCATCAGCTTCTCTGTCCCCAGCATCAGCCTCTCTGTCCCCAGCATCAGCCTCTCTGTCCCCAGCATCAGCCTCTCTGTCCCCAGCATCAGCCTCTCTGTCCCCAGCATCAGCCTCTCTGTCCCCAGCATCAGCCTCTCTGTCCCCAGCATCAGCCTCTCTGTCCCCAGCATCAGCCTCTCTGTCCCCAGCATCAGCCTCTCTGTCCCCAGCATCAGCCTCTCTGTCCCCAGCATCAGCCTCTCTGTCCCCAGCATCAGCCTCTCTGTCCCCAGCATCAGCCTCTCTGTCCCCAGCATCAGCCTCTCTGTCCCCAGCATCAGCCTCTCTGTCCCCAGCATCAGCCTCTCTGTCCCCAGCATCAGCCTCTCTGTCCCCAGCATCAGCCTCTCTGTCCCCAGCATCAGCCTCTCTGTCCCCAGCATCAGCCTCTCTGTCCCCAGCATCAGCCTCTCTGTCCCCAGCATCAGCCTCTCTGTCCCCAGCATCAGCCTCTCTGTCCCCAGCATCAGCCTCTCTGTCCCCAGCATCAGCCTCTCTGTCCCCAGCATCAGCCTCTCTGTCCCCAGCATCAGCCTCTCTGTCCCCAGCATCAGCCTCTCTGTCCCCAGCATCAGCCTCTCTGTCCCCAGCATCAGCCTCTCTGTCCCCAGCATCAGCCTCTCTGTCCCCAGCATCAGCCTCTCTGTCCCCAGCATCAGCCTCTCTGTCCCCAGCATCAGCCTCTCTGTCCCCAGCATCAGCCTCTCTGTCCCCAGCATCAGCCTCTCTGTCCCCAGCATCAGCCTCTCTGTCCCCAGCATCAGCCTCTCTGTCCCCAGCATCAGCCTCTCTGTCCCCAGCATCAGCCTCTCTGTCCCCAGCATCAGCCTCTCTGTCCCCAGCATCAGCCTCTCTGTCCCCAGCATCAGCCTCTCTGTCCCCAGCATCAGCCTCTCTGTCCCCAGCATCAGCCTCTCTGTCCCCAGCATCAGCCTCTCTGTCCCCAGCATCAGCCTCTCTGTCCCCAGCATCAGCCTCTCTGTCCCCAGCATCAGCCTCTCTGTCCCCAGCATCAGCCTCTCTGTCCCCAGCATCAGCCTCTCTGTCCCCAGCATCAGCCTCTCTGTCCCCAGCATCAGCCTCTCTGTCCCCAGCATCAGCCTCTCTGTCCCCAGCATCAGCCTCTCTGTCCCCAGCATCAGCCTCTCTGTCCCCAGCATCAGCCTCTCTGTCCCCAGCATCAGCCTCTGTCCCCAGCATCAGCCTCTCTGTCCCCAGCATCAGCCTCTCTGTCCCCAGCATCAGCCTCTCTGTCCCCAGCATCAGCCTCTCTGTCCCCAGCATCAGCCTCTCTGTCCCCAGCATCAGCCTCTCTGTCCCCAGCATCAGCCTCTCTGTCCCCAGCATCAGCCTCTCTGTCCCCAGCATCAGCCTCTCTGTCCCCAGCATCAGCCTCTCTGTCCCCAGCATCAGCCTCTCTGTCCCCAGCATCAGCCTCTCTGTCCCCAGCATCAGCCTCTCTGTCCCCAGCATCAGCCTCTCTGTCCCCAGCATCAGCCTCTCTGTCCCCAGCATCAGCCTCTCTGTCCCCAGCATCAGCCTCTCTGTCCCCAGCATCAGCCTCTCTGTCCCCAGCATCAGCCTCTCTGTCCCCAGCATCAGCCTCTCTGTCCCCAGCATCAGCCTCTCTGTCCCCAGCATCAGCCTCTCTGTCCCCAGCATCAGCCTCTCTGTCCCCAGCATCAGCCTCTCTGTCCCCAGCATCAGCCTCTCTGTCCCCAGCATCAGCCTCTCTGTCCCCAGCATCAGCCTCTCTGTCCCCAGCATCAGCCTCTCTGTCCCCAGCATCAGCCTCTCTGTCCCCAGCATCAGCCTCTCTGTCCCCAGCATCAGCCTCTCTGTCCCCAGCATCAGCCTCTCTGTCCCCAGCATCAGCCTCTCTGTCCCCAGCATCAGCCTCTCTGTCCCCAGCATCAGCCTCTCTGTCCCCAGCATCAGCCTCTCTGTCCCCAGCATCAGCCTCTCTGTCCCCAGCATCAGCCTCTCTGTCCCCAGCATCAGCCTCTCTGTCCCCAGCATCAGCCTCTCTGTCCCCAGCATCAGCCTCTCTGTCCCCAGCATCAGCCTCTCTGTCCCCAGCATCAGCCTCTCTGTCCCCAGCATCAGCCTCTCTGTCCCCAGCATCAGCCTCTCTGTCCCCAGCATCAGCCTCTCTGTCTCCAGCATCAGCCTCTCTGTCTCCAGCATCAGCCTCTCTGTCTCCAGCATCAGCCTCTCTGTCTCCAGCATCAGCCTCTCTGTCTCCAGCATCAGCCTCTCTGTCTCCAGCATCAGCCTCTCTGTCTCCAGCATCAGCCTCTCTGTCTCCAGCATCAGCCTCTCTGTCCCCAGCATCAGCCTCTCTGTCCCCAGCATCAGCCTCTCTGTCCCCAGCATCAGCCATTATTAATATATGGATGCACAGTACGGGGCATTATTAATATATGGATGCACAGTACGGGGTATTATTAATATATGGATGCACAGTACGGGGACATTATTAATATATGGATGCACAGTACGGGGACATTATTAATATATGGATGCACAGTACGGGGACATTATTAATATATGGATGCACAGTACGGGGTATTATTAATATATGGATGCACAGTACGGGGACATTATTAATATATGGATGCACAGTACGGGGACATTATTAATATATGGATGCACAGTACGGGGACATTATTAATATATGGATGCACAGTACGGGGACATTATTAATATATGGATGCACAGTACGGGGACATTATTAATATATGGATGCACAGTACGGGGTATTATTAATATATGGATGCACAGTACGGGGACATTATTAATATATGGATGCACAGTACGGGGACATTATTAATATATGGATGCACAGTACGGGGACATTATTAATATATGGATGCACAGTACGGGGACATTATTAATATATGGATGCACAGTACGGGGACATTATTAATATATGGATGCACAGTACGGAGACATTATTAATATATGGATGCACAGTACGGGGACTTTATTAATATATGGATGCACAGTACGGGGACTTTATTAATATATGGATGCACAGTACGGGGACTTTATTAATATATGGATGCACAGTACGGGGACTTTATTAATATATGGATGCACAGTACGGGGACATTATTAATATATGGATGCACAGTACGGGGACATTATTAATATATGGATGCACAGTACGGGGACATTATTAATATATGGATGCACAGTACGGGGACACACACCCGATCGCATACACTCACACACAAAGACACACACACTGACGATATTGCACATACGCGCTGATACTCACAACATCTGGGGATATCACATGCTTCTGGCCATGTGATCCCCCGGCAGGTCCTGGAAGCTCACAACAGCACAGTATCGCTGCCGAGAAGCAAGCGATATCCCAGGATGTTGTGAGTATGTGGATGCGATGTGATGTGTGAGGTGTGTGTGAGAGTGATCTGATTTGTGTGTGTGTGTGCTGTTATGTGTGTGTATGTTCCGCAGCTGCAGGACCTTGATGTGTGGATGCGATGTGATGTGTGTGTGAGGTGTGTGTGAGAGTGAGTGTGAGCCGGTGTACACTGGTAACTATGATACACATCGGGTAACTAAGGGACCTTAGTTACCCGATGTTTATAATGGTTACCAGCTTTCACGGCCTCCGTCAAGATCCCAGCATCGCAAGGTTATGTCTGGCGCTGCCGGGATCCTGACGGAGCCGGTGTAGAAGCAAGCGATATCCCAGCATGTTGTGATGTGTGAGGTGTGTGTGAGAGTGAGTGTGAGAGTGAGTGTGATCTGATGTGTGTGTGTGTACTCACCTGGTAATCGGGGCTCCGTGTCAGTTGGGCCAGAGCGAGCGTACATTGCGTGAGGGGGGCGGGGCCTGCAGAGAGCCGGAGCGAGAGGCCAATCCGTGTGGGGGGGCGGGGCCATGGCGAGCCCAGCGGCCAATCAGCTTTGTGTCACCGTAAGGACACAATTTCGGAGCATGACAGACAGGCAGACAGACAGACAGAATAAGGCAATTATATATATATATATATATATATATATATATATATATATATATATATATATATATATATATATATATATATATATATATATATATATAATTATAATATGTCTAATATATATGTTTGTAAAGTATTTTATAACTACATCTTCCTCCATTACAGCATGCTATGATGTCCTATTAGTTTCTCACCTTGTTTTACCCAGGGTTATTAGTTCATTTTGGAGACTGCTTCTTTGTTGGATTTTTTTTTGCCTTCACCAACAGATCAATTGTTTACATTTACAAGTGGCTCAGGGATTTAAGAAGCGCATTCTTCACAGGCTTGGCCAATGCTGTTCTTACCAAATCTTGAAATACTTGTTTATCAGCGGGTTGTAACAAACCTGTATTATGCAAGTAAGAGACGGATTAAAGTCGTCTGCTACAAATCATTAACGTTTTGTTACACAACCATGTAGCTGTCTCAGTGTTGTAGCCGGGCAATGTAGGAAACCTTATTAAAAAGGCAGTTTTAACACTTTTAATAAAGATAATAATATTATAAGAAGTTTCCCAGGAGTTTGTGGCTTTGTTTTAAAAAAAAAAAAACAAAAAACCAAAAACCCTACTCACCAGGATCCAGCTCAAGTTGCTCCTCTGTGGTCTGCAGTAACAAAGGAAGAGTTGTCACTGTTTCGTCAGCAGCGGAACCGCTGCTGCGTATCAGTGACTGCAGCGGTCAGGTGATTTGGGCAATGCATCAAGTGATCTTTTTCTGATGACTCGCCGCTCAAGTCACTTGAATGCTTCTGCCGATCCCTGGCCGCAGCTGATGACTGAACAGTGACACCTCCTCTCCATGTGTCCGAACAGACCACAAAGCAGCCTGCACTAAATCTGGGTGGGTGCTGGTAGAAAAGTAGGATTTATTTATTTATTTTTACCAGCTCCAAACTTCTGGGAAACTTTTTTTTTTCTTTTTTTCTTTCTGTGTAGTGTTATAAATAATTTAAACTTCACTGACCATTTAATACTTGGATGGGCAAAGTCGCTCATTTCCTCCATGACATTTATGCCTAATTTGTCGTCTAACCTTTTCTACCCCATTAATTTTCTCAGAATGTAAAGAACAAACAATGGTTTTAGTCACAGACCCCAGCAATGCTTCACTTGTTTTTCTTCTGGCGATTGTTTACTGGCTGCAGCGGTGATGTCACTACTACACTGTATGTGACCACTGCAGCCCATCGCTGAGCTCAGGGGCTTTGCCAAATTGAATGGCACAAGCATCTAAGCCCAGTGATTGGCTGAAACAGTCCAGTGGGCCGTCCTCGTGATGTCTCACTGTAGCCCTTAAGGCCCGTTTCACACATTCGGCATTTCGCCG
Organism: Anomaloglossus baeobatrachus; assembly: GCF_048569485.1. Taxonomy (NCBI): domain Eukaryota; kingdom Metazoa; phylum Chordata; class Amphibia; order Anura; family Aromobatidae; genus Anomaloglossus; species Anomaloglossus baeobatrachus. The sequence continues at coordinate 203,296,167 of NC_134360.1, read as the reverse complement.
GATCCGTCATGCATGCAGTACAGTTACATTAATTTACAGTGGAAGCGCGACACCATGCAGACACATGCGGTTGTGTATGAAGCATGTGTCCGCATGGTGTCACGCTTCTACTGTAAATGAATGTAACTGTACTGCATGTGTGCCGGATTCGGCATCCGGCAAAATACCAGGGGTGTGAAACGGCCCTTAGAGTTCTTTTACTCATGTTTTTCATCCGTGACACTTTGATAAGTATGTTATCTGGATTTTGTCACACTATTGATTTTATTTTTTAAAAACTCCTTAAGTTTTCTGTATGTTTCCTAACCATAATTTTTTTTTTTTCCTCTTAGAGCCACTATTGTTGAAAAATATTCAATTTACTGGGTGAAGATTCCAGGACCAATTATTTCTCAGTCCGGTTTTCCATTAGTTTCCAGTAAACCACAGACTCCTGTGCCACCAGCCTTGCCATCAGCATCGTTCCTTACAGAGGGGGTAATAAATTTAATGTCTTTTAAACATTTTATAGTTTGTATTTCATTTATGCGTTCAATCAGTCTCTTCTCAACCAGCTCCTGCCATTGCTGTGAGATCACAAGCTGGGTGGTTAGTAGGGTGAAGGATTCAATTGTATTTTATGTTTTCTGTTTATCTATGATAGGACAACCTTTATAGCCTTGTTCACGTTCATTTTAGGCCACCTAAGCATTTCTTACTGTACCGTCTCACTAAAAGACGTACCAGTGATTCCGACCACAATTTGACTTGGCAGGGATCGCTGGTGCGTCGCTGGTGAGCTGTCAAATAGGCAGATCTCACCAGTGACTCTGCGCTTGGTAACCAAGGTACACATCGGGTTACTAAGCAAAGCGTTTTGCTTAGATACCCGATATTTACCCTGGTTACATGTGCAGGGAGCCAGCGCTAAGCAGTGTACGCTGATAACCAAGGTAAATATTGGGTAACTAAGCAAAGCGCTTTGCTTAGTAACCCGATGTGTACCCTGGCTACGTGTGCAGGAAGCCAGCGCTGGCAGCTTGTAAGTGTGTACGCTGGTAACCAGGGTAAAAATCGAGTAACCAAGCAAAGCGCTTTGCTTAGTTACCCGATATTTACCCTGGTTACCAGCATACACTGCTTACACAGTCCGTGCTCATTGGTCTCCCGCTGTCAAACACACCGATGCGTGCTGCACAGCGGGAGACCAACGAGCAAAAAATGTACCAGAACAGTGTGTAACGATCAGCGATCTCACAGCAGGGGCCAGGTTGCTGCTTAGTGTCACACAGTGAGATCGCTGATGAGGTCACTGCTGCGTCACAAAAGCTGTGACTCAGCAGCGATCTCGCTATGTGAGAAGTACCCCTTATTCCATCAAATTGATAAAAACCTTACTGGAACCCAAACAGACCTCATAATGTGTTTGTACTGTATAGCTAGATATGCAGATGTGTTCCTCCAACCATTGTGTCCTATTATTTAATTTGTTCCATCATCTTTGAAGGGTCTTTTTTTTTTTATTTTCTTTCACATTCCGACTATTTTGTTGTGACTCCCTATTTTTTTATCGCTTTATTAATGGTCACAGGAGAACATGCGTGTATGCTGCTGCCATTAGGGGGCTGCCACTATGCAAAAAAAAAAAAGCTATCGCCTCCTCCGGTAGTATACACAGACCAATTGATACAGAGATCGTCAGCTTTAGCTTAGTGTCAGGAGGCAGGCACAGGACTGCACTCAGCCCATCTCTACCTTATATTTATATCTATTGCAAAAACAATTGATTACTTTGTCCTTTGATGAATAAAGGAAGGAGGTAACTTGCAGTTCGTAGTATTTCTGAACATGCGTGGGGGAGGGGTGATACCACTCACACTGTGAGGAGGTTCTGATGGAGGTGGAGCAGATCAGGGATCCTGCGCCCGATCCGCTACTACACTTCGAGTTGATCCTGCTGATGTCCCTTGGGGATCCAATGTGCCTCAGCTCCCCAGTACAGCGATTGTGGGGGTGGATCAGGAATCCTGCGTACGATCTGCCGCGGATCCACGCTAGCCTGAGGCAACGCTGCCTGCCGGAGCATCTCAGTTCCAGTGGCGTGTGGCAGCAGATCGTATCCAGGATTCCTGATCCACCCCCTAATCACTGCAGCTAAGGCCGGGTACACATCCGACTTTTCGCCGGTTTGACGGATGCGGTGCACGCCAGTACAGTGTATAGAGTACACTGGTAGCGCAACAAGCTCCGGTCACATGCTGTCATGTGACCGGAGCATGAGACCCGGAAGTTGCGGCGCTGCCACTGTACTGTACTGCATCATACTGTACTGGCGTGCGCCGCATCCGTCAGACCGGCGAAAAGCCAGATACGTGTACCCGGTCTAAAGCACGCACGATCAACTCTTGAGGTGTAGTAGCAGATCAGACACAAGATACCTGATCTGCTCCACCTCTAACAGGACCTCCTTATGTTCAGCAATACTACAAACTATATTTATTCATCAAAGGACACTGAGATCGGTCAACTATTGTCTTTGCGGACTCTTGCTATCCAATGACTGGGTAAAGGACTCTGTCCTTTCCTTGGTTTTATTGTGGGTTTTTTGTTTTTTTTTTTTTTTTTTTTTGGTTTTTACATTTCCATTTTATTTCCTTTGATATTTTTACATTAAAGGAACCTGTCAGGTGCAATATGCCCCCAGAACCACGAGCAGTTCTGGGTACATATTGCAAATCCCTGCCTAACCGTCCCTGTATCTAACAGCATAGATAAAGAGCTCTGAAGAAAAAGTATTTGTGAAGATCCTTTATGATTTGCTAATGATCGCAGGGACTAGTCCCAAGGGCGTTATATCCCTCAACTAGTCCACCCTCTTAGCATGTTAGCACTCCCCTGTGAGTGTACTAACATGGTATTCAATGCAGCGTCATCAACCAGGACATGCGTACCTGTGTTTGCTCTTCTGAATGCCCCACACTTCTCGTCATGCGGACTAGACCTCTCTGAAGCCGGGACACGTACACCCAGCTTCATACTGCGCATAACCGGAAGTGCCCGGCATTCAGATCAGCTGGTGACACTGCATTAAATAGTATGTTAGCATACCACTGTGATTGTACTAACATGCCAAGAGGGCGGACTAGTCAGGGGATATAACGCCCTTGGGACTAGTCCCTGGCATCATTAGCATGAGATAAAAGATCTTTAGAAATACTTTTTATAAAGAACTAGTTATCTATGCGAGTGTATACAGGGATGATTAGGCAGGGATTAGCAATATGCACCCAGAACTGCTCATGGTACTGGGTGCATATTGCACCTGACAGGTTCCCTTTAACTACTGTATCTTTTACTCCTCTATGGTTCCATCTGTTTCTCTGCAATCCATCACATCTCTCCCCTCCTTTTGCTTATAGTCATTTTTTCGGATCCATCACACTCACACGCATTACCTTAGATGGCGCAGTTTTCTTTATTTGTGTACTCTTTGTTCAGGTAATAGGCCACCACACAGGGCCTATTTTCAAATCTCGCAGCCCCCATAGAAGCAGCCATTCTTCTTAAGGGTGCTTTACAAACTGCGACATTGTTAACGGTATATCGTCTGGGTCGCGTCGTTAGTGACGCACATCCGGCGCTGTTAGCGGCATCGCAGCGTGTGACACCAAGGAGCGACTATCAACTATCGCAAAAACGTCAAAATCGTTGACACGTCGCTCCTTTTCATAATATCGTTGGTGGTGCATGCCGCTGGTTGTTCTTCGTTCCTGCGGCGTCACACATCGCTATGTGTGACACCGCAGGAACGACAAACGTCTCCTTACCTGCGTCCACCGGCAATGAGGAAGGAAGGAGGTGGGTGGCATGTTCCGGCCGCTCATCTTTGTCCCTCCGCTTCTATTGGACGGCTGCCGTGTGACGCTGCACGAACCGCCCCCTTAGAAAGGAGACGGTTAGCCGGGCACAGCGACGTTGCAGGGCAGGTAAGTCTGTGTGACGGGTGTAAGCGATGTTGTGCGCCACAGGCAGTGATTTGCCCGTGACGCACAACCGACGGGGGTGGGTACGCTCGCTAGCGACATTGAAAGCAAGATCGCAGCGTGTAAAGTGGCCTTAACTCCCTTCTGCTGCCCCCTGTCTGCCTAATCAGACAAGCTCCAGTAATTTTGTTTGTATCTGTGGCTCTTGTATCATCCCTCAAGCCCTCCCCCCCCCCCCCCCGGCTTTTATTTTTTGTTTTTCTCAATTGCATGTGTCTTTTTGTCAAAAATAACTGAGTGTCTTCAAAAATGTTAGCCTCTTTGTTTCTTTGTGTATTCTGCTGGCTGCAAAAGGAGTTAACTGAAAGTCAAAGAGTGAATTCTTTCTAATGGGAGAGTTTATACCTTTCAGCTTCCATCTTTTTAACTAAACTTCATTTTGCTTATAACACAAATTTTAGTACAACTTTATTATAAAAAATCTGCAGAGCAGCTCGAAAAACAGAAGCTAAAAGTTTTATACACTTTTGAAATAGAATTGGCTCACTCACAGACCCTCAGTTAACTCCATCTGCAGCCAGCAGAATAGACAATCCAACCGAGATGGCAAATGGGCCGACATTTTTAACATACGCAATGGATTTTACTTTTTTTATTATTTATTTAATAAAAATAAAAGTGCAGAGCAAATATTCTTTAATCCAGTCAATAGAATAGCTTTTAACCTTCATTAGCTCAACACTGCACAAATATTTTTCAGGCAGTTTGTCTCTAGAGAACTGCAAATATTTCAAAAGACTGACCTGCACATCCTACAAGTGTGTATAGGTGCCAGCTGAAAAAACCTAGCAAATACAAAATGGATACAGCCGCACACTAAATGCCATCAATGTGTAAGGGAACTCTGGTACTGCATTACTGCTATATGAAAAAATGAGATTTTTAGTTTATGAATTGGCCAATGCATGTAAGCCCGGAAACCAAACGGCAAGGTAAATCTCAATTTCTTTGTCGCTCCATTGGGAGACCCAGACAATTGGGTGTATAGCTTCTGCCTCCGGAGGCCACACAAAGTATTACACTTTTAAAAAAGTGTAACCCCTCCCCTCTGCCTATACACCCTCCCGTGGACCACGGGCTCCTCAGTTTTATGCTTTGTGTGGAAGGAGGCACACATCCACTCATGCATTCTCATACATAGTTATGTCGGATGGAAGAAAAGAGGTCCCCGATGGGGTCCCCGGCATGTTCCCTTCTCACCCCACTAAGTCGGCGGTGTTGTTAAGGTTGAGGTACCCATTGCGGGTACGGAGGCTGGAGCCACATGCCGTCTCCTTCACCATCCCTTATGCGGCTCTGGGAGAAGTGGGATCCTATGCGCTCATCAATGTGCTGGGACCGTGCTCCATCCGCAGCCCCTGGTGGAACCTGCCGGACCGCAGCTTCTTCATCCCCAGGGACCGGGCCCTGCAACTTGAAGGTACTCTGTATCCTCATGTGGGGACTGTACAGGGGCCGCACCTTCTCCCCGGAAGCCGCGGTAGTTCCGTCCGTTGTCTTTTCGGCGGACTTCCGCGCCGACCGTGCCTGCTTGTCGGGCGCGGCCTTAAATTTAGCCCCCGACTTCGCCGCGGCCTAGTCCGAAAAATCCCGCCCCCGAGCCTGCCTGTCAGGGGTAAGGGCGGGATTACCGACATGACGTCGGCCTTGAGGGCTGGAGCATCCTGCATGTCTCCCTCCCCCCTCATTGACCACTTTGGGGACTCCAGATTCCCGCTCTCTGCTGGCGCCGCCCTCGGCTCCACTTCCCCCCTGAGAGCTCCGGCGGCCATTTTTAGCATTCTGCCGGATAATATATATCCCGGCACCTTAGGGGGACCAGCATATATATCATAGAGATATATATCTCATATATATCATAGAGATATATATCTCTATCTCTATCATAGAGAGAGATATCTCTATCTCTATCATAGAGAGATATCTCTATCTCTATCATAGAGAGAGATATCTCTATCTCTATCATAGAGAGAGATATCTCTATCTCTATCATAGAGAGAGATATCTCTATCTCTATCATAGAGAGAGATATCTCTATCTCTATCATAGAGAGAGATATCTCTATCTCTATCATAGAGAGAGATATCTCTATCTCTATCATAGAGAGAGATATCTCTATCTCTATCATAGAGATATATATATCTGTTCGGAAAGGCGGTATACCCTTTTCCCATATACCCTCAGTGGTCACTCTCCTAAGAGACAACAGCATGTCGTCCATAAGGAGCAAAGCTACTAAGGCACAGATTTTTTTCGCGGCCTGTACCTCTTGTGGGGCTATGTTGCCTGCGGGATCAACCTACCCTCACTGTGATCAATGCTCGACTCCTGCCACGCTTGCTCAGCCGGAGCCTCGGGCACTTGTGGGCCCCTCGGCTCAGGTAGATCCCCCTGCTCCCCCTGAGCAGGCTGCAGGGACAGAGTCACCGTCGTTGGCCTCTTTCGCTGAGAAACTCTCTGTCACTTTCTCATTCCATTGCAGTCTATGGACAAATGGTCATCTAAGCTGCTTGAGGCATTGCAGTCCAGACCGGGCCCTTCACAGGCCCCGGCCCCTGTTAGTTTGTCTCCTCCAGGCCCTTCTCGGTCCGCGCCGCAGCGCGCTCCCAGGATAGCCCCTAGGTCCCAGGCGGAGGACTCCTGCCCGGATCGCAGCCCCAGACCTGCTAAGCGGCCTCGCTGGGTTTCTTCCCCGACCTCCTCACGCTGCTCTGGATCCCAGTTTGAGGGCTCTCAGGAAGACGAGGCGGACGTGGGAGCTCAGGGCTCTGACCCGGACTTCGCCCTTAACCTTGATACCCCTGAGGGGGACGCCTTAGTAAATGATCTTATCTCGTCCATCAACCAGGTGTTGGATCTCTCACCACCACCTCCTTCTGCAGAGGAGTCGGCTTCTCAGCAGGAGAAACACCAATTTCGATTCCCCAAACGTACGCGCAATACGTTTTTTGATCACTCTAACTTCAGGGACGCTATCCAGAAGCCCAGAGCGGTCCCGGACAAGCGCTTTGCTAAACGGCACACTGACACGCGTTATCCCTCTCCGCCTGAAGTCGTTAAGGGCTGGGCACACTCTCCCAAAGTGGATCCTCCAGTCTCTAGATTGGCTGCTAGGTCCGTTGTGTCTGTTGCCGATGGCTCATCCCTGATGGATGCCACTGACAGACAGAGCTCTTGGTGAAGTCTATTTATGAGGCCACGGGCGCGTCTTTTGCCCCGGCCTTTGCGGCTGTGTGGGCTCTCCAAGCAATCTCGGCATGTCTGACTGAGATTAATGCTGTCACGCGGAATTCTGCTCCGCATGTGTCTTCCTTGACCTCTCAGGCATCAGCATTTTCGTCCTACGCCATGAACGCCGTCCTGGACTCCGCTAGCCGTACGGCTGTAGCATCCGCTAACTCCGTGGCAGTCCGCAGGGCCATGTGGCTGCGCGAATGGAAAGCAGACTCTGCTTCCAAAAGGTTCTTAACTGGTTTGCCTTTTTCTGGCGAACGGTTGGATGAGATTATTAAGGAATCCTCGGGAAAGGACTCCTTCTTACCCCAGTCCAAACCTAAGAGACCTCAGCAGAGAAAAATCCAATCGAGGTTTCGGTCCTTTCGTCCCTCCGCCAAGCCCCAATCCTCTTCGTCCAACAGGCCGGAGAAAGGCCAGAGGAACTCCTATGCGTGGCGGTCCAAGTCATGCCCCCAAAAGGCCGCAGGAGGCACTGCCTCAAAGACGGCCTCCTCATGACTCTCGGCCTCATCTAGCCACATCCTCGGTCGGTGGCAGGCTCTCCCGCTTTGGCGACGCCTGGTGGCCACACGTTCAAGACCGATGGGTGAGAGACATTCTGTCTCATGGTTACAGGATAGAGTTCAGTTCTCGACCTACGGCTCGTTTTTTCAGAACCTCCCCACCCCCCGCACAGGCCGACACACTTTTTCAGGCAGTGGACGCTCTAAAGATAGAAGGAGTTGTGATTCCCGTTCCCCTTCAGGAACGTGGTCGCGGATTTTACTCCAACTTGTTCGTGGTGCCAAAAAAGGACGGGTCATTCCGTCCCATTTTGGACCTCAAGCTGCTCAACAGACATGTGAGAACCAGATGGTTTCGGATGGAATCTCTCCGCTCGGTCATCGCCTCGATGTCACAAGGAGACTTCCTAGCATCGATCGACATCAAAGATGCTTATCTCCATGTGCCGATCGCACCCGAACATTGTTTCCTGCGTTTCACCATCGGGAACGAACACCTCCAGTTCGTCGCATTGCCCTTCGGCCTGGCGACAGCCCCACGAGTTTTCACCAAAGTCATGGCATCCGTCGTGGCGGTCCTGCACTCTCAGGGCCACTCGGTGATCCCCCTACTTGGACGATCTAGTCAGGGCCCCTTCTCGGGTGGCGTGTCAACAAAGTCTTACCGTCACTCTGGCGACACTCCAGCAGTTCGGGTGGATCATCAATTTCCCGAAATCCAAGTTGACGCCGACCCAATCACTGACTTACCTCGGGATGGAGTTTCATACCCAGCCAGCGTTAGTCAAGCTACTGTGGGACAAACGGCTTTCTCTGCAGGCGGGGGTGCAGTCACTTCTTCGGAGTCAGTCACACCCCTTAAGGCGCCTCATGCACTTCCTGGGGAAGATGGTTGCAGCTATGGAGGCAGTGCCGTTCGCGCAATTCCATCTACGGCCACTCCAATGGGACATTCTTCGCAAATGGGACAAGAGTTCGGCTTCCCTCGACAAGAACATCTCTTTCCCTTGCAACCAAAACATCACTTCAGTGGTGGCTCCTACCCACATCTCTGTCTCGGGGAAAATCCTTCCTCCCCCCCAACCTGGGCCGTGGTCACCACGGACGTGAGCCTGTCAGGTTGGGGAGCGGTTTTTCTCCACCACAGGGCTCAAGGAACCTGGACTCCAATAGAATCGTCCCTTCAGATCAATATTCTGGAGATAAGGGCAGTATATCTAGCCCTATTGGCTTTCCATCGGTGGCTGGAGGGCAGGCAGATCCGAATCCAGTCGGACAACGCCACTGCCGTCGCCTACATCAACCACCAAGGCAGCACTCGCAGTCTTCAAGCCTTCCAGGAAGTCGGGCGGATTCTGCAGTGGGTGGAAGTCACAGGCTCCACCATCTCCGCAGTTCACATGCCGGGCGTAGAAAACTGGGAAGCAGATTTTCTCAGTCAGGGCATGGACGCGGGGGAATGGTCTCTTCACCCAGACGTGTTTCGAGAGATCTGTCGCCGCTGGGGAACGCCGGATGTCGATCTCATGGCGTCACGACACAACAACAAGGTCCCGGCCTTCATGGCACGGTCTCAGGATCACAGAGCTCTGGCAGCGGACGCTCTGGTCCAGGATTGGTCGCAGTTTCGACTGCCATATGTGTTTCCCCCTCTGGCGATGCTGCCCAGGGTACTACGCAAGATCCGGTCCGACTGCCGTCGCGCCATTCTCGTCGCTCCAAACTGGCCGAGGCGGTCGTGGTATCCGGATTTGTGGCATCTCACGGTGGGTCAACCGTGGGCACTTCCAGACCGCCCAGACTTGCTGTCACAAGGGCCGTTTTTCCATCTGAATTCTGTGGCCCTCAACCTGACTGTGTGGCCATTGAGTCCTGGCTCCTAGCGTCTTCAGGGTTATCTCAGGATGTCATTGCCACCATGAGACAAGCCAGGAAGCCAACGTCCGCCAAGATCTATTACAGGTCTTGGCAAATCTTCTTATCCTGGTTCTCTGATAACGGTTTTCCTCCATGGCCGTTTGCCTTACCCACATTCCTTTCATTCCTACAATCTGGAATGGACAAGGGTTTGTCCCTCGGCTCTCTCAAGGGCCAAGTGTCGGCGCTCTGTGTTTTTTCAAAAGCGTCTAGCCAGGCTTCCGCAGGTCCGCACGTTCCTGCAGGGGGTTTGCCACATGGTCCCACCTTACAAACGTCCGTTGGAGCCTTGGGATCTTAACAGGGTTCAACGGCTCTTCAAAAGCCGCCTTTTGAGCCGCTGCGGGATGTCTCTCTCTCCCGTCTTTCTCAGAAGGTGGCCTTCCTGGTGGCAGTCATATCACTTCGGAGAGTGTCTGAGCTTGCAGCGCTGTCATGCAAGCCCCCTTCCTGGTTTTCCACCAGGATAAGGTGGTTCTGCGTCCTGTCCCGGAATTTCTCCCTAAGGTGGTATCCCCTTTTCATCTAAATCAGGATATCTCCTTGCCTTCCTTTTGCCCTAATCCAATTCACCAGTGTGAAAAGGATTTGCACTCTTTGGATCTAGTGAGAGCACTCCGGTTCTACGTGTCTCGCACGGCGCCCCTGCGCCGTTCAGACGCGCTCTTTGTCCTTGTCGCTGGCCAGCGTAAGGGCTCTCAGGCCTCCAAGTCAACCTTGGCTCGGTGGATCAAGGAACCGATTCTCGAGGCCTACCGTACTTCTGGGCTTCCACTTCCTTCAGGGTTGAAAGCCCATTCTACCAGAGCCGTAGGTGCGTCCTGGGCTTTGCGGCACCGGGCGACGGCTCAGCAGGTGTGTCAGGCAGCTACGTGGTCTAGTCTGCACACTTTCACGAAGCACTATCAAGTGCATACCTATGCTTCGGCAGACGCCAGTCTAGGTAGGCGAGTCCTCCAGGCGGCGGTTGCCCACCTGTAAGAGGGGGCCGTTTTCGGCTCTTTTTATTGAGGTATTGTTTTACCCACCCAGGGACTGCTCTTGGACGTCCCAATTGTCTGGGTCTCCCAATGTAGCGACAAAGAAAAAGGGAATTTTGTTTACTTACCATAAATTCCTTTTCTTTGTCGTTCCATTGGGAGACCCAGACAATTGGGGTGTATAGCTTCTGCCTCCGGAGGCCACACAAAGTATTACACTTTAAAAAGTGTAACCCCTCCCCTCTGCCTATACACCCTCCCGTGCATCACGGGCTCCTCAGTTTTATGCTTTGTGTGGAAGGAGGCACACATCCACTCATGCATTCTCATTTTAGTTATATCGGTTGGAAGAAAAGTGGGCCCCCACGGGGCCCCCGGCATGTTCCCTTCTCACCCCACTACGTCGGCGGTGCTGTTAAGGTTGAGGTACCCATTGTGGGTACAAAGGCCGGAGCCTCATGCCGTCTCCTTCACCATCCCTTAGCGGCTCTGGGAGAAGTGGGATCCTGAGCGGTCATCCATTCACTGGGACAGTGCTCCCTCCGCAGCCCCTGTGGGAATCTGTCGGACAGGAGTTTATTTATCCTCAGGGACCGGGCCCTGCATCACTAATGTACTCTGTATCCCCATGGGGGATGTGCATGGAGCGCCTTCATCCCGGACGCTGCAGCAGCTGCTTATTTGTGACGGCCGGCGGACTTCCGCGCCGACCGCGCCTGTTTGTCGACCGCGGTCTTAAATTTAGTCCCCGGCTTCAATTGCGGCCTAGTAGCAAAACTCCCGCCCCCGGGCCTGTCTATCAGGGGTAGGGGCGGGACTGCCGACCTGACGTCAGATGTGAGGGCCGGAGCATCCTGTAGGTTTCCTCCCCCCTCACTGATCACTGTGGGGACTCCAGATTCCCGCACTTTTTCTAACGCCGCCCACGGCTCCACTCCTCCCCTGAGAGCTCCGGCAGCTATTTCTTTGGCATTCTGCCTGTGGAGGATTTCCTGGAAAGAGCTTTGCAACGCTGGGAGACCTAAGGCAGGGAATCTGGAGGACACACACTCCGCTTTTTAGCGGTCGGTAAGCCACACCGGTCACCCGGTGCTGGTCCCCTTAGGGTGCCGGAATAGATACTATATATATATTTATATATTTCTGTTCGGTCGGGCTGTATACCCTTCCCATATACCCTCAGTGATCACTCTCCTAGGAGACAACAGCATGTCGTCCACAAGGAGCAAGGGTGCCAAGGCACAGGGTTATTTTGCGACCTGTACCTCTTGTGCGGCTAAGTTACCTGCGGGTTCCACCTACCCTCACTGTGAGCAATGCTCAACCCCTGTTTTGCTTGCTCAGCCGGAGCCTCGGTCACTAGTGAGCCCCTCGGCTCAGGTAGAACCCCTTGCCACCCCCTGTCCAGGCGGCAGGGACAGAGTTTGCAGTTTTTGCTGACAAGCTCTCAGAGTCACTTTCACAATCCATGGCTCAGTCTATGGACAAATGGTCTGCCAAGCTGCTTGAAGCTTTGCAGTCCAGACCGGTCCTTACACAGGCCCCGGGCCCTGTTGGATCTTCGCCTCCAGGCCCCTCTCTGTCCGCGCCGCAGCACGTTCCCAGGGGGGGCCCTAAGTCTCACGTGGAGGACTCCGGCCCGGACCACAGTCCCAGACCGGCTAAGCGGGCCCGCTGGGAATCTTCCCCGACTTCTTCACGCTGCTCGGGTTCCCAGCGTGAGGACTCTCTGGAGGACGAGGCGGACGTCGCAGCTCAGGGCTCTGACCCTGACGTTGCTCTCAATCTTGATACACCTGAAGGGGACACCATAGTAAATGACCTTATCTCGTCCATCAACCAGGTGTTAGCTATCTCTCCCCCGCCGCCACCTGTAGAGGAGTCGACTTCTCAGCAGGAGAAACACCAGTTTCGGTTCCCTAAACGTACACGGAGTGCGTTTTTCGATCACTCTAACTTCAGAGATGCTGTCCAGAAGCCCAGAGCGGTTCCGGACAAGCGCTTTACTAAGCGCCTTACTGACACACGTTACCCCTTCCCCTCTGACGTTGTTAAGGGTTGGGTTCAATGTCCCAAGGTGGATCCCCCAGTCTCTAGATTGGCGGCTAGATCTGTGGTATCGGTTGCAGATGGCTCATCGCTAAAGGATGCCACTGACAGGCAGATAGAGCTCCTGGTGAAATCCATCTATGAAGCCACGGGCGCGTCTTTTGCCCCGGCTTTTGCAGCCGTGTGGGCACTCCAAGCTATTTCAGCTTGTCTGGCTGAGATTAATGCGGTCACACGTAATTCTGCTCCGCAGGTTGCGTCTTTGACTTCTCAGGTGTCAGCTTTTTCTTCCTACGCCATGAACGCAGTTCTAGACTCTGCTAGCCGTACAGCGGTGGCATCCGCTAACTCTGTGGCAGTCCGCAGGGCCATGTGGCTGCGCGAATGGAAGGCAGACTCGGCTTCCAAGAGGTTCTTAACCGGTTTGCCGTTTGCTGGCGACCGCTTGTTTGGTGAACGATTGGATGAGATTATTAAGGAATCCAAGGGAAAGGACTCCTCCTTACCCCAGTCCAAACCAAAGAGACCTCAGCAACGGAAAAATACAATCGAGGTTTCGGTCCTTTCGTCCCTCCGCCAAGCCCCAATCCTCTTCGTCCAGCAGGCCGGAGAAAGGCCAGAGGAACTCCTATGCGTGGCGGGCTAAGTCACGCCTCCAAAAACCCGCCGGAGGCAATGCCTCCAAGGCAGCCTCTTCATGACTCTCGGCATCCCCGAACCTCATCCTCGGTCGGTGGCAGGCTCTCCCGCTTTTGCGACGCCTGGTGGCCACATGTTCAAGACCGATGGGTGAGAGACATTCTGTCTCACGGTTACAGGATAGAGTTCAGCTCTCGTCCCCCGACTCGTTTCTTCAGAACATCTCCGCCCCCCGAGCGAGCCGATGCACTTTTTCAGGCGGTGAACGCTCTGAAGACAGAAGGAGTTGTGATCCCTGTTCCCCTCCAGGAACATGGTCGCGGCTTTTACTCCAACTTGTTTGTGGTGTCAAAGAAGGACGGCTCGTTCCGTCCCGTTCTGGACCTCAAACTGCTCAACAGACATATGAGCACCAGACAGTTTCGGATGGAATCTCTCCGCTCGGTCATCGCTTCGATGTCACAAGGAGACTTCCTAGCATCGATCGACATCAAGGATGCATATCTCCATGTGCCGATCGCACCCGAACATCAACGCTTTTTGCGTTTCGCCATCGGGGACGAACACCTTCAGTTCGTGGCATTGCCTTTCAGCCTGGCGACAGCCCCACGGGTGTTCACCAAGGTCATGGCATCTGTTGTGGCGGTCCTCCACTCTCAGGGTCACTCGGGGATTCCCTACTTAGACGATCTTCTGGTCAGGGCACCCTCTCAGATGGCGTGTCAAAACAGCCTTTCCGTCGCTCTGGCGACTCTCCAGCAGTTCGGGTGGATCATCAACTTCCCAAAATCCAAGTTGACACCGACCCAATCACTGACGTACCTTGGGATGGAGTTTCATACTCAGTCAGCAGTAGTCATGCTACCGCTGGACAAACAGCTTTCGCTGCAGGCAGGGGTGCAATCTCTTCTTCGGGGTCAGTCACACCCCTTGAGGCGCCTCATGCACTTCCTGGGGAAGATGGTGGCAGCGATGGAGGCAGTGCCCTTCGCGTAATTCCATCTGCGGCCACTCCAGTGGGACATTCTCCACAAATGGGACAGGAGGTCGACTTCACTCGACAGGAACGTCTCTTTCCCTTGCAACCAAGACGTCACTTCAGTGGTGGCTCCTTCCCAACTCTCTATCGCAGGGAAAATCCTTCCTACCCCCCACCTGGGCTGTGGTCACCACGGACGCGAGCCTGTCAGGGTGGGGGGCGGTTTTTCTCCACCACAGGGCTCAGGGAACCTGGACTCCGATAGTCATCCCTTCAGATCAATATTCTGGAGATAAGGGCAGTGTATCTAGCCCTATTGACCTTTCATCGGTGGCTGGAGGGCAGGCAGATCCGGATCCAGTCGGACAACGCAACTGCCGTCGCATACATCAACCACTAAGGCGGCACTCGCAGTCGTCAAGCCTTCCAGGAAGTCCGACGGATTCTGCAGTGGGTGGGAGCCACAGCTTCCACCATCTCCGCAGTTCACATCCCGGGAGTAGAAAACTGGGAAGCAGATTTTCTCAGCCGACAGGGCATGGACGCGGGGGAATGGTCTCTTCACCCAGACGTGTTTCGAGAGATCTGTCGCCGCTGGGGAACGCCGGACGTCGATCTCATGGCGTCACGGCACAACAACAAAGTCCCGGCATTCATGGCCCGGTCTCAAGATCACAGAGCTCTGGCGGCGGACGCATTAGTTCAGGATTGGTCGCAGTTTCGACTGCCCTATGTATTTCCTCCTCTGGCGATGCTGCCCAGAGTGCTGCGCAAAATCAGGTCCGACTGTTGTCGCGCCATTCTCGTCCCCCCAGATTGGCCGAGGCGGTCGTGGTACCCGGATCTGTGGCATCTCACGGTGGGTCAACCGTGGGCGCTCCCAGACCGACCAGACTTGCTGTCTCAAGGGCCGTTTTTCCATCTGAATTCTGCGGCCCTCAACCTGACTGTGTGGCCATTGAGTCCTGGCTCCTAGCGTCCTCAGGGTTATCTCAAGATGTCATTGCCACTATGAGACAGGCCAGGAAACCAACGTCCGCCAAGATCTATCACAGGGCTTGGAGGATCTTCTTATCCTGGTGCTCTGATAAGGGTTTTACTACCTGGCCCTTTGCCTTACCCACTTTTCTTTCATTCCTTCAATCCGGAATGGACAAGGGTTTGTCTCTCGGCTCTCTCAAGGGACAAGTAATCGGCGCTATCCGTATTTTTTCAAAAGCGTCTAGCCAGGCTTCCGCAGGTCCGCACGTTCCTGCAGGGAGTTTGCCACATAGTCCCACCTTACAAGCGTCCGCTGGAACCCTGGGACCTTAACAGGGTGCTAACGGCTCTTCAGAAACCACCTTTCGAGCCGCTGCGGGATGTCTCTTTATCACGTCTTTCGCAGAAGGTGGCATTTCTAGTGGCAGTTACATCGCTCCGTAGAGTGTCGGAGCTGGCAGCGCTGTCATGCAAAGCCCCCTTCCTGGTTTTTCACCAGGATAAGGTGGTTCTGCGTCCGGTCCCGGAATTTCTCCCTAAGGTGGTATCCCCTTTTCATCTCAATCAGGATATCTCCTTACCTTCATTTTGCCCTCATCCAGTTCACCAATGTGAAAAGGATTTGCACTCGTTAGATCTGGTGAGAGCACTCCGGCTCTACGTGTCTCGCACGGCGCCCCTGCGCCGTTCAGATGCCCTCTTTGTCCTTGTCGCTGGCTAGCGTAAGGGTTCGCAGGCTTCCAAGTCAACCTTGGCTCGGTGGATCAAGGAACCGATTCTTGAAGCCTACCGTTCTTCTGGGCTTCCGCTTCCTTTGGGGCTGAAAGCCCATTCTACCAGAGCCGTGGGTGCGTCCTGGGCATTGCGGCACCGGGCTACGGCTCAGCAGGTGTGTCAGGCAGCTACCTGGTCTAGTCTGCACACTTTCACGAAACACTATCATGTGCATACCTATGCTTCGGCAGACGCCAGTCTAGGTAGGCGAGTCCTTCAGGCGGCGGATGCCCACCTGTAAGAGGGGGTCGTTTTCGGCTCTTTTTATCGAGGTATTCTTTTACCCACCCAGGGACTGCTTTTGGACGTCCCAATTGTCTGGGTCTCCCAATGGAGCGACAAAGAAGAAGGGAATTTTGTTTACTTACCGTAAATTCCTTTTCTTCTAGCTCCTATTGGGAGACCCAGCACCCACCCCTGTGCCCTTCGGGCTGTTTGTTCTTTTGTGTACACATGTTGTTGATGTTGATTTGTTCTTATGGTTCATGGTCTTCAGTTCTCCGAACATCCTTCGGATTGAATTTACCCTAGACCAATTTATAAGTTTTCTCCTTCCTGCTTTTGCACCAAAACTGAGGAGCCCGTGATGCACGGGGGGGTGTATAGCAGAGGGGAGGGGTTACACTTTTGAGTGTAATACTTTGTGTGGCCTCCGGAGGCAGAAGCTATACACCCAATTGTCTGGGTCTCCCAATAGGAGCTAGAAGAAAAGGAATTTACGGTAAGTAAACAAAATTCCCTTTATTCCGGGTCCCTAACTAAAATGCCACTATCTAGGTTAAAAACATCCTTGTCTGGGCAGCTAGACTAAAAATCTAACTTGAAATGCCACTATCTGGACTAACCTCCATGTCTGGGCATCTAGGACTCCTGGTATAAGGATTGTGAACACAGCCTGGTTTATAGGGCGGAGTGCTCAGTCAGAAAAACTCACTGCAAATATTTCAAAAGACTGACCTGCACATCCTACAAGTGTGTATAGGTGCCAGCTGAAAAAACCTAGCAAATGTGTCTCTAGAGAACGTCCACAATCGATTTAGCATGAAGTTCATGGTTTCTATTTTAAATCGATATCCAGGGAATATTATCACCAATACCAATTGCTGTAGTTGCTCATAGCAGGAGGGTGCCATCTGGTGGCCACACGTGATACTAACCTTCTGGCATTATGAATAATGTAGAAAAATAACGTTGGTTTATTGTATTTGCAGATCAGCTCATCTGGATGTGGAATCAACAAATTCTGTGTCAGGAGCCCCACGTCGTGTGATCCTCGCCGAGAACTGCACTGCTTCTTCCTGTCCTTCAGGAGAGAAGACGACTCTATGCTGATTGAAATGAGTGGAGCAGTAAAAGGATACTTATCGTTTGCCTTATCACATGACCAGTGGATGGTGAGTACAGACAGTAGATTTGAAGAAAGAAAAAAAAAATATTTTTTTTTTCCTTTTTATTGCATTTTTGTTTTTGTTTTGTTTTCCCCCCCCCTGCTAGTGAATGTAAATTTGCATGGTCTTCCTTATGTTCTTTCTTTCGCGCTCTTCTTTCGCGCTCTTCTTTCGCGCTCTTCTTTCGCGCTCTTCTTTCGCGCTCTTCTTTCGCGCTCTTCTTTCGCGCTCTTCTTTCGCGCTCGCTCTTTTCTCAAATTCCCCTTCTCCATTTGCAATTGTTATTCAGTATATTTAGGACTCAGAGGGTTGTCCACTACTTTTTATAGGGCAAAGTGGGCTTAGGATGATCGCAACATAAAAAAAACCATAATCATTTATTGAACACACAACACTTCCACGTACTTCTGCCTCTTGCCCTCTTCTTTTGGTTGGGGACCGCTGCTGCCATGTAATTGGCTGCAGCGGTTACTTTTTATTTGAGCAAAAAGGAAACCACCTCCTAGCTCTTCTTCCTTTTTTTTTTTTTTTTTTTTTGATTAGTAGTATTTATCATAATTCAAAGGAATCTCTATTTTAATGAAGTTACCAAAAGTTCTCATTGGTCGTAAGTGTAACAAAAGGTGAGGGCATATTAAAACCCCACTTCAAGGTTTTGGGGTTTTCTTGCACCTACTAATAGTTTTGATGTTTGTGGTTTTTTTTTTTTCTTCAGCGCTCTATTGGGAGACCCAGACGATTGGGTGTATAGCACTGCCTCCGGAGGCCACACAAAGCAATTACACTAAAAAGTGTAAGGCCCCTCCCCTTCTGGCTATACACCCCCAGTGGGATCACTGGCTCACCAGTTTTCTGCTTTGTGCGAAGGAGGTCAGACATCCACGCATAGCTCCACTGTTTGTAGTCAGCAGTAGCTGCTGGCTATATCGGATGGAAGAAAAGAGGGCCCATATGGGGCCCCCAGCATGCTCCCTTCTCACCCGCGGTGGTGCTTGTAAGGTTGAGGTACCTATTGCTGGTACAGAGGCTGGAGCCCACATGCTGTTTTCCTTCCACATCCCCTGGAGGGCTCTGTGGAAGTGGGATCTTACCGGCCTCCAAGCCCTGAGGCCGGGCTCCATCCACAGACCCAGAGAACCTGCTGGATTTGGAGCGGGAGTGCCGTTCAGGGACAAGGCCCTGCAACTTTCAGGTACTCTGTGTCCCCGGCAGGCACGGACACTCTCAAGGCTTGCTGAGCGTTATAGTGCGCCAGGGACAGTAGCGCTGTGCGCTGGGGTTAGGTCACTGCAGCTTTGCTGAGTGACGTTACATGTTGGGAACTACTGCGCCGACCGCTACTGAAGCGGCGGCGCAGCTGCGACTTGTGGTGCGCCGGGGACTTTGCGCCGACCGCGCTTTTACGGCGGCGGCGCTTCTAACTTTAGCCCCCGGCTTCTGCGGCCTAGCGCCGCTTCGTTCCCGCCCCCACCCTGTCAATCAGGGTAGGGGAGAGACGCTGCTCAATTGGCAGCGCCGAGGGCTGGAGCTTTATTTACATGCTCCAGCCCTCTCACTAGGCACAGTGGGAAGCAGGCTTCCCGCTCTTCGTCTGTATACGCCCAGGGCCCGCCCCCCCTCTCCACAAGGACGCCGGCAGCCATTACACATGCGGTCTGGCTGGGGAAAGGCAGCAGGCTCTGGGAGACCCAGACTAAAGGGATTTCGGCGACCACACACCCGCTCCTAAGCGGGCGGTAAGCTGCACTTTAGTGCTGGCCCCACTAGTGCCTCAGTGTTATATTAGTGTACTTTTTTCTTAGTACCATATATATATATAGTTGCACTGTAAGGTCGCTTCTTGGCTGGACACCCTGTACTGCTCTGAGGAGGCAGCAACATGTCATCCGCAAAACGCAAGGGTGCCAAGGCACAGGCTGTGTACACTGTTTGTACTGCATGTGGGGCTGATCTACCGGCAGGCTCCAAAGACTCATTGTGTGCAATGTTCAGTCCCAGTGGCACTTCGTCAGCCAGAGCCTAATGTGGTGGTAGCCCAGGCAGAGACGCCTGTGAACCCTGCCCCGGTGACGGGGACAGACTTTGCAGTTTTTGCTGATAAAATGTCTGTGACTATGTCAAAAATCCTGGAGACCTTGCAGTCCAGGCCAGTTACTCAGACCATGGACACTGCTGTGTCTATGCTCTCCGGTCCCCCTCAGTTGGAACTAATCCGTACTTCAAGGGGGTCTCAAGCATCACAGGCTGAAGTCTCTGACTCAGATGACAGTCCCAGGCAGCCTAAGCGAGCTCGCTGGGAAAGACCCTCCACGTCATCACACTGCTCAGGGTCTCAGCGAGAAGAGTCTCTCTGTGATGAGACTGAGGACGGTGATCAGGATTCTAATCCTGAGGCTCCTTTCAATCTGGATGCCCCTGATGGTGACGCCATGGTTAATGACCTTATATCGGCAATTAATAGGCTGTTGGATATTTCTCCCCCAGCCCCTTCTGCAGAGGAGGCAGCGGCACAGCAGGAGAAGTTCCATTTCCTGTATCCCAAGCGTAAATTAAGTGCTTTTTTGGACCACTCTGACTTCAGAGAATCGATCCAGAAACACGACGCTCATCCAGACAAGCGTTTCTCTAAACGTTCTAAGGATACCCGTTATCCTTTTCCCTCTGAGGTGGCCAAACGCTGGACCCAGTGTCCAAAGGTGGATCCCCCAATTTCCAAGCTTGCGGCTAGATCCATAGTCGCAGTAGAGGATGGCGCTTCACTTAAAGATGCCAACGACAGACAGATGGACCTTTGGTTGAAATCTGTCTATGAAGCTATCGGCGCGTCGTTTGCTCCAGCATTCGCGGCCGTGTGGGCACTCCAAGCTATTTCAGCTGGTTTAGCACAGGTGGATGCTATCATACATCCAGCAGTGCCGCAGGTGGCGTCCCTAACTTCGCAAATGTCTGCGTTTGCGACCTATGCTATCAATGCTGTCCTAGAATCTACGAGCCGTACCGCTATGGCGTCCGCAAATTCTGTGGTTTTGCGCAGAGCCTTGTGGTTAAAGGACTGGAAAGCAGATGCTGGTTCCAAAAAATGCTTAACCAGCTTGCCATTATCTAGAGACAGACTGTTTGGTGAGCCATTGGCTGAAATCATAAAACAGTCCAAGGGTAAGGACTCTTCCTTACCACAGCCCAGAGCAAGTAAACCTCAACAGAAAAAGTGACAGTCGAGGTTTCGGTCCTTTCGAGGCTCGGGCAAGGCCCAATTCTCCTCGTCCAAAAGGACTCAGAAAGAACAAGGGAGCTCAGATTCCTGGCGGGCTCACTCACGCCCCAGGAAAGCAAATGGAGGAACCGCTTCCAAAGCGGCTACCTCATGACTTTCGGCCTCCTCCCTCCGCATCCTCGGTCGGTGGCAGGCTCTCCCGCTTTTGCGACATTTGGCTGTCACAGGTCAAGGACCGGTGGGTAACAGACATTTTGTCTCGCGGGTACAGAATCGAGTTCAGTTCTCGACCTCCACTTCGGTTCTTCAGAACCTCCCCACACCCCAACCGAGCAGATGCCCTGCTGTAGGCGGTGGACTCTCTAAGAGCAGAAGGAGTCGTGATCCCTGTCCCCCCTCAGGAACGGGGGCGAGGATTTTACTCCAATCTCTTTGTGGTTCCAAAAAAGGACGGCTCCTTCCGTCCTGTTCTGGACCTAAAACTGCTCAACAAGCATGTGAACGCCAGGCGGTTCCGGATGGAATCCCTCCGCTCAGTCATTGCCTCAATGTCTCAAGGAGATTTCATAGCATCAATAGACATCAAAGATGCTTATCTCCACGTGCCGATTGCTACAGAGCACCAACGCTTTCTACGCTTCGTGATAGGAGACGACCATCTTCAGTTCGTAGCTCTGCCATTTGGTCTGGCGACAGCCCCTCGGGTGTTCACCAAGATCATGGCGGCAGTGGTAGCAGTCTTGCACTCTCACGGACACTCTGTGATCCCTTACTTGGACGATCTACTGGTCAAGGCACCCTCTCAAGAGGCATGCCAACTCAGCCTGAATGTTGCACTGGAGACTCTCCAGGCGTTCGGGTGGATCATCAACTTCCCAAAGTCAAATCTGTCACCGACCCAATCACTAACGTATCTTGGCATGGAGTTTCATACTCTCTCAGCGATAGTGAAGCTTCCGCTGGACAAGCAGCGGTCTCTACAGACTGGGGTGCAGGCTCTCCTTCAAAGTCAGTCGCACTCCTTAAGACGCCTCATGCACTTCCTCGGGAAGATGGTGGCGGCAATAGAGGCGGTTCCGTTTGCGCAGTTTCATCTGCGTCCACTTCAATGGGACATTCTCCGCCAATGGGACGGGAAGTCAACATCCCTGGACAGGAAAGTCTCCCTTTCCCAGACGGCCAAAGACTCTCTGCAGTGGTGGCTTCTTCCCACCTCATTATCACAGGGAAGATCCTTCCTACCACCGTCTTGGGCGGTGGTCACGACAGACGCGAGTCTGTCAGGGTGGGGAGCAGTTTTTCTCCACCACAGGGCTCAGGGTACGTGGTCTCAGCAGGAGTCCACCCTTCAGATCAATGTTCTGGAAATCAGAGCAGTGTATCTTGCCCTACTAGCCTTCCAGCAGTGGCTGGAAGGAAGGCAGATCCGAATTCAGTCGGACAACTCCACAGCGGTGGCATACATCAACCACCAAGGGGGGACACGCAGTCGGCAAGCCTTCCAGGAAGTCCGGCGGATTCCGATGTGGGTGGAAGCCACAGCCTCCACCATATCCGCAGTTCACATCCCCGGCGTAGAAAACTGGGAAGCAGACTTCCTCAGTCGCCAGGGCATGGACGCAGGGGAATGGTCCCTTCACCCAGACGTGTTTCAGGAAATCTGTCGCCGCTGGGGGGTGCCGGACGTCGACCTAATGGCGTCACGGCACAACAAGGTCCCAACCTTCATGGCACGGTCTCGCGATCAAAGAGCGCTGGCGGCAGATGCCCTAGTGCAAGATTGGTCGCAGTTCCGGCTCCCTTATGTGTTTCCACCTCTGGCACTCTTGCCCAGAGTGCTACGCAAGATCAGATCCGATTGCAGCCGCGTCATACTTGTCGCCCCAGACTGGCCGAGGAGGGCGTGGTATCCGGATCTGTGGCAGCTCACGGTCGGCCAACCGTGGGCACTCCCAGATCGACCAGACTTACTGTCCCAAGGGCCGTTTTTCCATCGGAATTCTGCGGCCCTGAACCTGACTGTGTGGCCATTGAGTCCTGGATCCTAGCGTCTTCAGGATTGTCCCAAGGGGTCGTTGCCACCATGAGACAGGCTAGGAAGCCCACGTCCGCTAAGATCTACCACAGAACGTGGAGGATATTCTTATCCTGGTCCTCTGCTCAGGGAGTGTCTCCCTGGCCATTTGCATTGCCTACCTTTCTTTCTTTCCTGCAATCTGGGTTAGAAAAAGGTTTGTCGCTCAGCTCCCTTAAAGGTCAGGTCTCGGCGCTATCCGTCTTTTTTCAGAGGCGTTTGGCACGCCTTCCTAAGGTGCGCACGTTCCTACAGGGGGTTTGCCATATCGTACCCCCGTACAAGCGGCCGTTAGATCCATGGGATCTGAACAGGGTACTAGTTGCCCTCCAGAAGCCGCCCTTCGAGCCTCTGAGGGAGGTTTCACTTTCTAGACTATCACAGAAAGTGGCTTTTCTGGTAGCGATCACATCTCTTCGGAGAGTGTCTGAGCTGGCAGCACTATCATCCAAGGCTCCCTTCCTGGTCTTCCACCAGGACAAGGTTGTGCTGCGCCCCATTCAGGAGTTTCTCCCGAAGGTGGTATCCTCTTTTCATCTTAATCAGGATATCTCTTTGCCTTCGTTTTGTCCTCATGCAGTTCATCGGTATGAGAAGGATTTACATTTGTTAGATCTGGTGAGAGCACTCAGAATCTACATTTCCCGCACGGCGCCCTTGCGCCGTTCGGATGCACTCTTTGTCCTTGTCGCTGGTCAGCGCAAAGGGTCGCAGGCTTCTAAGGCCACCTTGGCTCGATGGATCAAAGAACCAATTCTTGAAGCCTACCGTTCTGCTGGGCTTCCGGTTCCATCAGGGCTGAAGGCCCATTCTACCAGAGCCGTGGGTGCATCCTGGGCATTACGACACCAGGCTACGGCTCAACAGGTGTGCCAGGCAGCTACCTGGTCGAGTCTGCACACTTTCACCAAACATTATCAGGTGCATACCTATGCTTCGGCGGACGCCAGCCTAGGTAGAAGAGTCCTGCAGGCGGCAGTTGCCTCCCCGTAGGGGAGGGCTGTCTTGCAGCTCTAACATGAGGTATTTCTTTACCCACCCAGGGACAGCTTTTGGACGTCCCAATCGTCTGGGTCTCCCAATAGAGCGCTGAAGAAGAAGGGAATTTTGTTACTTACCGTAAATTCCTTTTCTTCTAGCTCTTATTGGGAGACCCAGCACCCGCCCTGTTGTCCTTCGGGATTTTTGGTTTGTTTGCGGGTACACATGTTGTTCATGTTGAACGGTTTTCAGTTCTCCGATGTTACTCGGAGAGAATTTGTTTAAACCAGTTATTGGCTTTCCTCCTTCTTGCTTTTGCACTAAAACTGGTGAGCCAGTGATCCCACTGGGGGTGTATAGCCAGAAGGGGAGGGGCCTTACACTTTTTAGTGTAATTGCTTTGTGTGGCCTCCGGAGGCAGTGCTATACACCCAATCGTCTGGGTCTCCCAATAAGAGCTAGAAGAAAAGGAATTTACGGTAAGTAACAAAATTCCCTTCTTTTTTTCCTAGGGGGACGATGATGTTTACCTGTGTGTAATTAATGGGCAGACTGTTGAGATAAGCCCTGCATACAACAGAGGACGCACACATCCAGAAGTGGCATCGCCGGTAATTACACAAAATCATGAAATCACAAGCTCTTCTTTCAAATTATAGTTTCATACAGAAGAAAATTGTATTTCTATCTAAAAGCTTTGATTTTCTGTCATGAATTATTGGCAAAAAGTGATGCAATGTTTGTGTTTTTGGGTTTTGATTTTTTTTTTTCACTTTAAAGGGAATGTCTTCAGGAAATGACTTCAAATCAACTTTTTGCTTTTAAAGAGGCACTCCTATCAAAGTTTTTATTCTTTTACATTGCAGTCATCATATTACACAGTGTACATACAATTGCTCATTTTGCCTTTCTACCCAGTTAATTCCCCATTCCTCCCCCCCAATTAGGTCTACAATATCATATGATTCCAAACTGACTAGCTGAATCCTTGTAAGCTCTACGTAGAAAGGAGTCTCTTTTTTTATTTTTTCCCTGCATGAGTCATCACTGTGAAAGTCCCTGGCAGCAAGAGGAGGGAACAGCTGGGACAGAAGTTGACAAGGTATGATGCATGCTGAGAAAAGAGACTTCTTGTTTCTTTGTAAAAAAGAGAAGAATTTACTGGGTGGAACTGCAAAATGAGCAATTTTAAGTACACCGTGCCATACAATATGATTGTAATCTATTAAAAAAAAAAT